>NC_053026.1:160027099-160228704 GCF_003073215.2 Triticum urartu | reverse complement strand
GGGAGACTCTCTTCTTCAATTTGCACAAAATTATATATTTCCCTTAAGGAAGCTTGTTTATTATGAGTGAGGAAATATTTAGCAGAGAAATAATAAATCATATCCTGGGGACTACACTCACAACCAGGACCAAGAGAATTAAACCATATTTTAGCATCACCCTTTAATGAGAACGGAAATAACTTAAGGATATAGTAGTAACAAATTTTTTCCCCATTAGTGAATAGGGTGGCTATATCATTCAATTTAGTAAGATGTGCCACAACAGTTTCAGATTCATAGTCATAAAACGGATCATACTCAACCAAAGTAATTATCTTAGGATCGACAGAGAAATCATAATCCTTATCAGAAATACAGATAGGTGAAGTAGCAAAAGCAGGGTCATATTTCATTCTAGCATTCAAAGATTTTTCTTTCAGCTTAGCTAACAGTTACTTAAGATCATATCTATCTTTGCAAGCTAAAATATTTCTAGCAGTTTCTTCATCCATAACATAACCTTCAGGCACAACAGGCAATTCATATCTTGGGGGAGAATCTTCATAATCACTTTCATCAATATTATCAGTTTCAATAATTTCATTCTCTCTAACCCTAGCAAGTTGTTCATCAAAGAAATTCACCTAATGGCATAGTATTATCAAGCATAGAAGTGGTTTCATCATAAGTATCATGCAAAGTAGAAGTGGCATCATCAATAACATGCGACATATCAGAATAAACATCAAGAGTAGGTGTCGCAAGTTTACTCAAAACAAAAGGTGAATCAAGTGCAGAGCTAGATGGCAGTTTCTTACCTCCCCTCGTAGTTGAGAGAAAAATCTTGGTTCTTTCATCTTTCAAGTTCCTCATAGTGATCAACAGATATAAATCCCAAGTGACTCAAACAATAGAGCTATGCTCCACAGCAACGGCGCCAGAAAATAGTCTTGATAACCCACAAGTATAGGGGATCGCAATAGTTTTCGAGGGTAGAGTATTCTACCCAAATTTATTGATACGACACAAGGGGTCACATATAATATTCTCAAGTATTAACAGTTGAGTTGTCAATTCAACAGCACCTGAAAGACTTAATATCTGCAGCAAAGTATTTAGTAGCAAAGTAATATGGAAGTAGCGGTAACGATGGCAAAAGTAAGAGTATTGGTTTTGTAGCGATTGTAACAGTGGCAACGGAAAAGTAACTAAGAAAAGATCAATATGTGAAAAGCTCGTAGGCATTGGATAAGTGATGGATAATTATATCGGATGCGATTCCTCATGCAACAGTTATAACATAGGGTGACACAGAACTAGCTCCAGTTCATCAATGTAATGTAGGCATGTATTCTGAATATAGTCATACGTGCTTGTGGAAAAGAACTTGCATGACATCTTTTGTCCTACCCTCCCGTGGCAGCGGGGACCTATTGGAAACTAAGGGATATTAAGGCCTCCTTTTAATAGAGTACCGGAACAAAGCATTAACACTTAGTGAATACATGAACTCCTCAAATTATAGTCATCACCAGGAGTGGTCCCGATTATTGTCACTTTAGGGTTACCTGATCATAACACATAGAAGGTGACTATAGACTTGCAAAATAGGATCAAGAACTCACATATATTCATGAAAACATAATAGGTTCAGATCTGAAATCTTGGCACTCGGGCCCTAGTGACAAGCATTAAGCATAGCAAAGTCGTAGCAGCATCAATCTTAGAACATAATGGATACTATGGATCAAACCCTAACAAAACTAACTCGATTACATGATAAATCTCATCCAACCGATCACCGTCCAGCAAGTCTACGATGGAATTTCTCATGCACGGCGGTTAGCATCATGAAATAGGTGATGGAGGAAGGTTGATGATGACGATGGCGACGAATTCCCCTCTCTGGAGCCCCGAACAGATTCCAAATCAGCCCTCTCGAGAGAGATTAGGGCTTGGCGGTGGCTCCATATCGTAAAACGCGATGAATCCTTCTCCTTGATATTTTTTCTCCCTGAACGTGAATATATAGAGTTGGAGTTGACGTTGGTGGAGCCTCAGGGGGGCCACGAGACAGGGGGGCACGACCCAGGGGGGGTGGGTGCGCCCCCCACCCTGGTGGATAGGGTGTGGGCCCTCTGGTGTTGATTCTTTCGCCAGTATTTTTTATAAATTCCAAAAATATTCTCCGTGAAGTTTCAGGTCATTCCGAGATCTTTTATTTCTGCACAAAAATAACACCATGGCAATTTTGCTGAAAACAGCGTTAGTCCGGGTTAGTTCCATTCAAATCATGCAAGTTAGAGTCTAAAACAAGGTTAAAAGTGTTCGGAAAAGTAGATATGATGGAGACATATCACTTCTCTGTTCTGACCCAGCCATGTACACGAGCCCTGGCCGTAGGTATGCATGAGTACGCGTTCGAGACCCCGCCCGTATGTACGTACGTGGCCATATTTTCTTTCTTACACCCTGGCCGCTGTATGTATGTGTACATGCTTCGTGCTACGTGCGCACCTCTACTACGACACACATGCACACCTCTACTACGACACGTGCCCTTCCTTACACGTCCATAGTTCGTCACTGCAGCCTGTAGATAGACCGATCGTTTGTATGTACACGTTCGCGACCAGAATGACAATGCTATGTACTCTTCGACCAGGTGGGTCCTGACTGTCAGGCACTTCCTTGTGTGCGAAGATGTAGCTGGTGGGTCCCACCAGTCATGGGGGAAACATTTTTTTCACGAAATACGGTGGCCGTCCGATGGGTCCCTGCTGTCAGGTGGAGGAATAATTATTTTGTGCGTAATAAGGAGGCACTTTCTTGCTACGGCCGTGGACCCAGCTGTCAGCTTCTCCACGTACAGTACTCTTCCGACGAAAGTCATTCGTTGACCACATTGACCACGCCGCACCGAGAGCACCAGGGCGGTGGACGACGGCGAGGCCTAGGAAGGGGACGATGCGGAGCCGGGGAAGATGCGACAGTGGATGCCCACACGGAGGGGAGTACGTGCATTGACTGCTTCAGCTGCAGTGTGAGGCTGCCGTCGCCGGAGAATAACAGGAGGTGTGGGTGAGTATAGAGGGATGGCATGGCCGGTAGTGGCAGCACAGCCAGACACGGGAGGCAGGTGCAGCCAGCACAGCCGACACTTGTTTCGGTGGCTGGAGCAAGAAGACCAGAGGTTGAAGAAGCACTACGGCCATTGGATGGACATTGTATGGTCACTGGAGCTTGAATCGTTCATATTGACTAAGTTGACAAAGCCCTATGTCCCCGTCATCTTAGTAGGCCCACAAGTTAGCCTCCCACTATGGTGGGTCCCAGCTAGTAGGGGAAGTATTCATTTTTTTGTGCGTAATAACGAGGCACTTCCTTGCGTGCGAAGATATAGCTGGTGGGTCCGACTAGTCAGCAGGGGGAACTTTTTTCGCGAAATACAGAGGCCCTTCCGGTAGGTCCCGGCTGTCAGGTGGAGGAATCATTATTTTGCGCGTAATAAGGAGGCATTCCTTGTGTGGGCCCCTACTGTCAGCCTCTTCCGATGATTGTTGTATGTTGACCATGTTGACCTCGCCACGCCGAGAGCACAAATACGGTGGACGAGGACGAGGCCCAGGAAGGGAACAATCCGAGGTCGGCAAAGCCATCGCAACGGATGCCCATGTTGAGGGGAGTACGAGCGCTGACTGGCCTGCTGCAGGGTGATGTTGACATCCCCGGAAAATAACAGGATGTGCGGGTGGGTAGAGGAATGGCCTGGCGGCAGCATAGCCAGCCACGTGAGGAGGGAGAAGGCAGTCCCGCCGGCGCTGGTTTGGTCGGCTAGAACAGGAAGATCAGAGAATGAAGAAGCACGCCGGCCGTTGGATGGACATCCAACAGTCACTTCTCTATGTTGACTAAGAGCATCTCCACTAGTCTCCCCAAGAAGCCCTCCCCAGGCACTTTTTCACCGCCGGCGAGAAAAATTCCTCCCACTCATCACCCCAAGAGCACAGTTTTCGCCGGATTCAAGGAAAAATACGGCCGGCGCGTGCAGGGGAAACCCAGCCCCTCGAGAGGCAGCTGGGGACGCCGACACTCTCATTTTGCATGCAAATGGTCCACTTTCAGTGTACCAACACCCTCTCTCCTCTCTCTCCCCCTCTATTTTCTGCAGGCTCCACCCACATGCTCACACTCCCCCATCCCCCACCCACCGAAGCAGGCGCGAACGGGACGGGACGGGCATGGCAAGCAGGGCGCCAGAGCTGGGGCACGGGCGAGGCGTCACGGCGGGCGGCCGCCAGAGCTCGCGTGGAGGGAGGGCGCCGGAGCAGGGAGGCGGAGAGCTCGCGGGGAGGGCCCCAGGCGCGGAGGCCACGGGTGGCCCCGACACCGGGCGTGGAGGCCACGGAGATGGAGTGGCGGAGCCGGGGTGGTGCTGCAGTCGGAGATGCAGCTGGCCACGGCTGGGCCGGAGGTACGCGGCCACCTACCGCAGCATGGCGTGCTCGCCGCGGGCAGCCTCCTCTGCTCCCCCGTTCACACTGGCGATGGGTCGAGCTCCAGCCCCACGCGCGCGGGCGTAGTCTTCCTCCTTGTCGCCCCTCCAGAGCAGCGGCACGAGCAGCGTGGTCCCGACGTCGAGGACGCCACCGTTGGAGTCCCTGATCCAGTCCGGGGCGGTGAGGCCGCCATAGACACGCGAGGCGATGGAGGCGAGCGTGTCCCCCGGGCAGGAGACGTAGAGGACGGAGGTGGCCCTGCGGACGCCGCTGGAGCAGGCGCAGGGGACCGGCACGCGCAGCGCGAGGACGGCCGGGAGGATGCGGCCGTCCGGGCCTGAGGCGACGAAGTCGTTGGCATTGGTGGAGTGGGTCGGCGGTGAAGAGCGCGACCAGCTTGGTGAGTTTGAGGTCGGCGTGGAGGGTGTAGGAGAGCAGCGCGGGGCAGGCCATGGTAGAGGCACAGGGCTCGAGCATCGTGAGCTTGGACACGGCGCCTGGCGGCCCCGTGTAGGCGACCACGGCGAGGAGGTGCAGGAGGAGGAGGCGGGTCGGGGAACACGACGTGGCCATCACCGGCCAGCCTGCCGGAGCCGTGGTCGCGCTTCATCACCACCAAGTAGGTGATCCGCTAGCCAGGGCGGTTCGCGTGGTGGTGGTGGTAGGGTACGGCAACGAGTGGATAAATATCCACCCCCAGGCTTAGTTTTTCGCCGGCAGCCCCCCAGGCGAAGGAAAAAACGCCTACTGTGGGGCTCAACGGCTGGAGATGCTCTAAGTTGACAAAGCCTTGCGTACGCATCAAAAAAATTAGGACAGCGTCATCGTCAACCTAGTAGGCCCAAAAGTCAGCCTCCAAATCTGTGGAAAACAGCATACAACCCATTTGCTATTATTTTCAATAATTTGCCCATTTGCTACTTCTTAAGGATATTTGAAGCCCATATTATTTTTATTAGCATTACAGACCATATATTCTGGGCACTCCTAAAAATTCAACGAAATTTTGCATATTTTGGTGGGGTCCGAACTCTTTTAATAACGAAATTTTGAGTCACATTAAAAATAATATTTAAAAAATTATATCAAAATAAAATTCAAAAAAATGAATGAAATTTAAAATCTTAACTAGCAAGATGCTCGTGCATTGCACGGAACATGAAGATGCATTTGTATGAGTAGTTTATCTTATGGGAGAAAAGACGATATTTTAATGTAATTGCTAGTTGGCTTTGGTTTTTATAAGAGTAGAGAGTAGACAAATCCAGAAAAAAATTATATTTTAATGTAATTGCCGGTTGACTTTGGTTTAAAACTTTATCGCCCATTTCTTACAACTTATAGGCCATTTTATGGGGAAGCCCATTTCTTACTACTTACATCCCTCCTCGTCTTGAAAGATTTGCAGCCCAGCAGGGCTGAGAAAAGCAAGTAGGCCTCGGTTTTGGTATTCTCCAAAAAAGAACTGGGCTAGCCAACGAAAAAAGATATCAACTAGGCTCGTCATGTGCTTAAATAAAAGCGTAAGCGTGGGCTAGACGGGCCGCAGCCCCGCATAGCGTGAAGTTGAGCTCTGTCTCTGAAACTAAAAAACAACTGGGCGAGCTTCTCGGTCCTTGGTGTTATCCGCTCGTTGTGTAATTTTCTCGTTTATTGACTACATTGACAATGGCATGGGACCTAGTTCTCAAACAATTAGGAGGAAGTATTTTTTGGCTTGTAATAACGTGGTACTTTCTTGCGTAATGCAATGACCCTGGTGGGTCCCTACTGTCAGTCTCTCCACGTACAGTCATCTCCTGATTCCTCTTGGTTGTTGACTATGTTGACAACACCAGATGACGGCGGACACAGCGAGCAAACCAAGGCGGAGAACGATGGTGAGGCCTCGGACGTGAATGAACAGCAGTTGTGGAAGATGCGACAGTATAGTGGTAGGTGGAGGGGAGTATGAGGGCAACAACATGCAACTCAAGCTTACAAACGGTACAAAAGGCCCAAGGATTAATTGTTCATCAAATTTTTAGACAAGACCCAGATTGAACATGGCAGTAACTTCTAACCCGACCACTCTTTTTCGCAGTCACAAACAAATGGATCAGTTTGATCCATAAAATCAACATCCTGTGCAAAAAAAAAATATTTTAGGATGACTACAACTTGTTGTAAATAGAAGTCGGGCACGTTTAGAAGCCCATTTGTCCACCTGAAACTTCTTTTTTTGCTGTTCAACATGTCCTTCCGTGAGAAATCTCTTGCGGTAAAACTTAAGCCTCGTGGACAATAGTAACCTCGCATTCAACAGGAAGAATGTGACAAAGCTTATGTTTGCTTGGTTGGATGCATATCCTTCGATCGTTATTGTCCTCAAACGAATGTCATGAGAACTGAGAAAATCCTGGTGTTTATTACACCATCGATTGGTTATACGTTTTTTTCATGTGTTTGCAGTACCTAAGTAGACATGAAGATTGAAAACAGTTAAGGTCTGAAAAAATAGTATGTCGAAAGAGCGACAGTTGAACGGTTAATTCGAGTACAATATATATGGTCTTTCAATGTGCATGAAATCATCACCTTCATATATAAATTCTCCAGAGACAGAAAGCATCGCAACAAGCCAATAATTATGTTCAGATCATAACTATACATTTTGATATATAAGATCTTGACAGAATCCAGCAACATTGATAGGCTATCCATGGACGAACTCTTCATTGAGCATATAACATAATATTAGTACCCAAAGTGTACTCCAAGATGATATAGAACTTATGTGCACAAATGAAAAATGTAGTTTATGATTACAAATGTGTAGATGATAATATACGGTACCTGAAAAAGTGAGGAGCCAAACACCAACTTGTTGTGATCATCAAACGGAGCACTAATTAGACCCAAGGTCTCCAGTATGGGCGTAGAGACGACAGTTATTTGCGAAGGTCTATAAAAATTATCAAGGAGCAACCTTTGAAGTGAAGGAACACCTTCGATGATGAGCTGATGTCCTTCAAAACAAATTTCAATGATTTTAAGGTGAGACGACTTTATTTGCAACTGATAGGGATTTCTATTCCCAAAACAATCAGCAAGCGCTCCAGGTCAGGGCAACTGGAGTGGATGATGTTGTGCAGTGAGGCCTCCGACAGATAAACCAGCAGAAGCGAAAGATTTTTAGATGTGGGAGTTGAAGCATTTGTACCAGATCGTTTGGTACATGGCACCGGGCGAAGGTGGCGGTGTGGAGAGAGGAGGAAAACTGCGAGATGGACAAAGGTGGTGTGGGCACGAATTGTTGGCGTGGTCGCGGTATGAAACTTTCGTTGTAATGGTAAAACTCAAACTACTGGAGTTTGATACATCCATTTTGCATCATGCTTTTATATCAATATTTATTGCATTATGGGCTGTTATTTCACATTACGTCACAATACTTATGGCTATTCTCTCTTATTTTACAAGGTTTACATAAGGAGGGAGAATGCCGGCAGCTGGAATTCTGGGCTGGAAAAGGAGAAAATATTAGAGACCTATTCTGCACAACTCCAAAAGTCCTGAAACTCCACGGAATACCTTATAATAAATAATGAAAAATCCTCGCCAAAGACGAAGACCAGGGGGCCCACACCCTTCCCATGAGGGTGGGGGGTGCCCCCCCCCTAGGGCGCGCCCCCTACCTCGTGGGCCCCCTGGTGGCTCTCCGATGACCATCTTCTGCTATATGAAGTCTTTCATCGAGAAAAAAATAAGAAGCAACCTTTTGGGATGAAACTCCGTCGGCACGATGCGGAACCTTGGCGGATTCAATCTAGAGCTCCGGCAGAGCTGTTCTGCCGGGGAAACTTCCCTCTCGGAGGGGGAAATCATCGCCACCGTCATCACAAACGCTCCTCTCATCGGGAGAGGGCAATCTCCATCAACATATTCATCAGCACCATCTCATCTCAAAACCCTAGTTCATCTCTTGTATCCAATTCTTGTCTCCAAGTCCGGTATTGGTGCTAGTAGGTTGCTAGTAGTGTTAATTACTCCTTGTAGTTGATGCTAGTTGGTCTAATTGGTGGAAGATCATATGTTCAGATCCTTTATGCATATTATTACCCCTCTGATTATGAACATGTTTATGCTTTATGAGTAGTTACGTTTGTTCCTGAGGATAAGGGAGAAGTCTTGCTATTAGTAGTCATGTGAATTTGGTATCCGTTTGATATTTTGATGAGATGTATGTTTTCTAGCCTCTAGTGGTGTTATGTGAACGTCGACTACATAACACTTCACCATTATTTGGGCCTAGAGGAACGCATTGGGAAGTAATAAGTAGATGAAGGGTTGCTAGAGTGACAGAAGCTTAAACCCTAGTTTATGCGTTGCTTCGTAAGGGGCTGATTTGGATCCATATGTTTCATGCTATGGTTAGGTTTACCTTAATACTTTTGTTGTAGTTGTGGATGCTTGCAATAGAGGTTAATCATAAGTGGGATGCTTTTTCAAGTAAGAGCGGCACCCAAGCACCGGTCCACCCACATATCAAATTATCAAAGTACCAAACGAGAATCATATGAACGTGGTGAAAACTAGCTTGACGATATTCCCATGTGTCCTCGGGAGCGCTTTTCTTTATATAAGAGTTTGTCCAGGCTTGTCCTTTGCTACAAAAAGGATTGGGCCACCTTGCTGCACTTTATTTACTTTTGTTACTTGTTGCTCGTTACAAATTATCTTATCACAAAACTATCCTTTACCAATTATTTCAGTACTTGCAGAGAATACCTCGCTGAAAACCGCTTATCATTTCCTTCTGCTCCTCGTTGGGTTCGACACTCTTACTTATCGAAAGGACTACGATAGATCCCCTATACTTGTGGGTCATCAAGACTCTTTTCTGGTGCCGTTGCCGGGGAGTGAAGCGCCTTTGGTAGGTGGAATTTGGTAAGGAAAAATTTATATAGTGTGCTGAAATTTACTGTCACTTGTTACAATGGAAAGTAATCCTCTGAGGGGCTTGTTCGGGGTATCTTCACCCCGACCAGTTGAGCAAAGAGTTGCTCCTCAACCTACTGAACCTACTGAAAATGAAAATGAAGATACTTGCTTTGAAGTTCCTTCGGGTATAATAGAAAAACTGCTAGCTAATCCTTTTTTAGGAGATGGAACAAAACATCCTGATGAACATCTAATATATGTGGATGAAGTTTGTGGATTATTTAAGCTTGCAGGTGTACCCGGAGGTGTTGTTAAGAAGAAGGTCTTCCCCTTATCTTTGAAGGGATATGCATCGACATGGTATATGCTATGTGATGATATGAGGTCTTGGAATTAGAAACGATTCAAATTGGAATTTCATCAGAAGTTTTATCTGATGCATCTTGTTCATCGTGATCGCAATTATAAATATAATTTTTGGCCTCGCGAAGGAGAAAGCATCGCTCAAGCTTGGGGGAGGCTTAAGTCAATGTTATATTCATGCCCCAATCATGAGCTCTCAAGAGAAATGATTATTCAAAAAATTTATGCTCGGCTTTCTGGTAACAATCGCACCATGCTTGATACTTCTTGTGCTGGCTCTTTTATGATGAAGACTATTGAATTCAAATGGGATTTATTGGAAAGAATTAAACGCAACTCTGAAGATTGGGACCTCGACAATGGTAAGGATTTAGGTATGACACCTAGTTTTGATTGTGTTAAATCTTTTATGGATACCGATATTTTCCGTAAGTTTAGCACTAAATATGGACTTGATTCTGAGATAGTAGCTTCTTTCTGTGAATCTTTTGCTACCTATGTTGATCTCCCTAAGGAGAAGTGGTTTAAATATCATCCTCCCATAGAAGTAAAAGTAGCTGCACCAATTAAAGTTGAAGAAAAGACTGTCACTTATAATGATCCTATTGTTCCTACTTGTTATGTTGAGAAACCACCTTTCCCTGTTAGGATAAAGGATCATGCTAAAGCTTCAACTGTGGTTCGTAAAAGCAATATTAAAACATATACACCTCCTGAGCAAGTTAAAGTTGAACCTAATATTGCTATTGTTAAAGATCTCTTGTCTGATAATATTGATGGGCATGTTATTCAGTTCTGCAGTGAAACTGCTAGAATTGCTAAACCTTGTGCTAAAGATAAAAATAGACCTATGGTAGGTGTGCCTGTTATTTCTGTTAAAATAGGAGAACATTGTTATCATGGCTTATGTGATATGGGTGCTAGTGCTAGTTTTATACCTTATGACTTGTATAAAGAAATCAAGCATGAAATTGCACCTGCTGAGTTAGAAGATATTGATGTCACAATTAAATTTGCTAATAGAGATACTATTTCAGCAGTGGGAATTGTTAGAGATGTTGAAGTCTTGTGCGGGAAAACTAAATATCCTGCTGATTTTCTTGTTCTTAGTTCCCCACAAGATAGCTTTTGTTCCATTATATTTGGTAGACCCTTCTTAAATACTGTTAATGCTACCATAGATTGCACAAGGGATGTTGTTACTATCGGCTTAGATGATATGACTCATGAATTTAATTTCTCTAAATTTAGTAAACAACACCGTGAAGAAGAATTGTCTAGTAAGGATGAAATTATTGGTCTTGCTTCTATTGCCATACCTCCTAGTGATCGTTTAGAACAATGTTTGCTAGACCATGAGAATGATATGTTTATGAATGAAAGAAGGGAAATAGATGAAGTATTCTTTAAACAGGAACCTATTCTGAAACACAATTTGCCTGTTGAAATCCTATGGGATCCCCCTCCACCTAAGGGTGATCCCGTGTTTGAGCTTAAACCATTGCCTGATAATCTTAAATATGCTTATCTTGACGAAAAGAAGATATATCCTGTTATTATTAGTGCTAACCTTTCAGAGCATGAAGAAGAAAGATTATTGAAAACTCTGAAGAAGCACCGTGCTGCTATTGGATATACTCTTGATGATCTTAAGGGCATTAGTCCCACTCTATGTCAACATAAAATAAATTTGCAAGCAGATGCCAAACCAGTTCGTGATCCTCAACGACGTCTGAATCCTAAAATGAAAGAAGTGGTAAGAAAAGAAATACTAAAGCTTCTGGAGGCAGGTATAATTTATTCCGTTGCTGATAGTCAGTGGGTAAGTCCTGTTCATTGTGTCCCTAATAAGGGAGGTATTACTATTGTTCCTAATGATAAAGATGAATTGATTCCACAAAGAATTATTACAGGTTATAGGATGGTAATTGATTTCCGCAAATTAAATAAGGCTACTAAGAAAGATCATTACCCCTTACCTTTTATCAATCAAATGCTAGAAAGATTATGCAAACATACACATTACTGCTTTCTAGATGGTTATTCTGGTTTCTCTCAAATACCTGTGTCGGCTAAAGATCAATCAAAGACTACTTTTACATGCCCTTTTGGTACTTTTGCTTATAGAAGTATGCCTTTTGGTTTATGTAATGCACCTGCTACCTTTCAAAGATGCATGATGGCTATATTCTCTGACTTTTGTGAAAAGATTTGTGAGGTTTTCATGGATGACTTTTCCGTCTATGGATCTTCTTTTGATGATTGCTTGAGCAATCTTGATCGAGTTTTGCAGAGATGTGAAGAAACTAATCTTGTCTTGGATTGGGAAAAGTGCCACTTTATGGTTAATGAGGGTATTGTCTTGGGGCATAAAGTTTCTGAAAGAGGTATTGAGGTTGATAAAGCCAAGGTTGATGCTATTGAAAAGATGCCATGTCCCAAGGACATCAAAGGTATAAGAAGTTTCCTTGGTCACGCCGGATTTTATAGGAGGTTCATTAAGGACTTCTCAACAATTTCTCGGCCTCTGACTAATCTATTACAAAAAGATATACCATTTGTCTTTGATGATGATTGTGTAGAAGCATTTGAAATACTTAAGAAAGCATTAGTATCTGCACCTATTGTTCAGCCACCTGATTGGAATTTACCCTTTGAAATTATGTGTGATGATAGCGATTATGCTGTAGGTGTTGTTCTAGGGCAAAGAGTTGATAAGAAATTAAATGTTATCCATTATTCTAGTAAGACTCTAGACAATGCTCAAAGAAATTATATGCTACTACTGAAAAAGAACTTTTAGCAGTTGTATTTGCTTATGATTAGTTCAGATCTTATATTGTTGATTCTAAAGTAACTATCCACACTGATCATGCTGCTATTAAATATCTTATTGAGAAGAATGATGCTAAGCCTAGACTTATTAGATGGGTTCTTTTGTTACACGAATTTGATTTGCATATTGTTGATAGAAAAGGAGCTGAGAACCCCGTTGCAGACAACTTATCCAGGTTAGAGAATGTTCTTGATGACCCACTACCTTTTGATGATAGCTTTCCTGATGAACAACTAAATGTCATAAGTACTTCTCGTAGTACTCCTTGGTATGCTTATTATGCTAATTACATTGTTGCTAAATTCATACCATCTAGCTTCACATACCAACAAAAGAAAACGTTCTTCTATGATTTGAGACATTACTTTTGGGATGACCCACATCTTTATAAAGAAGGTGTAGATGGTGTTATTAGAAGTTGTGTACCTGAGCATGAACATGAATAGATCCTACCTAAGTGCCACTCTGAAACTTATGGAGGACACCACGCGGGAGATAGAACTGCACATAAGGTATTGCAATCCGGTTTTTATTGGCCTACTCTCTGTGACGCCCGGATAATTAAGCTACAGTAAACCCTTGCTAATCATGCCAGGTCATCATAATTAAATTTTTGCTAAACCTCACTTGTTTCAAACCAAGATCAATTTCAGATTCAAATAACAAGTCAAATTATTATTTCTTTAAGCTATCAAATAAAAATGTTCGATGGGTGGCAAATATTCACTAAATAATGAACATGTTGGAACCAACCTCATTTGGTTTCCCAAATTGCCCCTGGAATTCATTTACTGGAATAACAAGATTAAATAAGAGCATTTTAATTCAACTATAAATTAGAACAGTTCCAGTTGGCCTCAAACTTTTCGCGCAACCTTATAGTGTTGGCTAGGAATTATGTGCAAAGTTTCATAATCAACAAAAATCAGTTGGCAGCTAAAAATAAATAGAAAGGTATAAATAAAAAGAAAAGAAAAGGAAAATAACAACAAAAAAAGTAAAGAGAGAACCCCCACTAGGCCAGTCGGCCCAGCTGCTAGCTAGGCCGGCTCAAACCGGCCCAGGAGACGCCCCCCCCCCCCCCCCCACCCCCCCTGAGCAACCGAACCCTAGCCCACATCACCCCCTCCCCCCCCCCACACACGATCCCCTATCCTCCCTCTGTCTCCCCCCCGATTCAGATCGGGGGAAATGCCCCTGTCGCCGCCCCATCGTGCCTCCCTCCCCCTCCGTGACGCCACCTCGCCGGCGCCGCACTTCCCGGCCTCCATCCTCTCCCTCGTGCACCACGTCGACTTCCCCGAGCTCCGCGCGCGCTCCATCCGTGGCCGCCCCAACCCCGTCGCCGGAACCACGTCGCCTCGCCAGAGGCCACCTCGCCGGACCGCCAGCGCCGTCGTCCTCCCCTGCCTTGCCTTCAACCCCGACTCCTCCCCGAGCACACCTCGCTCAATTACAGGGCTCGGTGAGCCCCAATCTCCTCTTTCCCTTTCGCTCGCCGTAGGCCCCGACCACACTCTCTGCACACGACTGCGCTGGGCCGCGCATCGTGCCTAGGCGCGCACCGCGCCCGCCTGTGCCTCCTCTAACTATCGTGGCCTGCCCCCCCCCTTGCACACCCCGTGCCGTTGCACGCCGTTTCCTCCCTCTCTCTACTCCGCGCCGCGCCGACCGCTGCCACACGCGCCCGCACCTCGCCACTGGTCCGTCCGCGCCGTCCTGCTTCTCGCGCCCATCATCGCATCACCCGCCGCTGCGACGCGCCCCGCAGCTGCCCTCCCGGGCATGCGCCCACGCGTTAGCCTCGCCAACCTTGCCCACCGCGCGCAGCCCTGGCCGCCAGTGCCCCGCCGCAGCCATCCCTCTGTTGCCTCCCCTGACCGCTGGCGCCGGCGTATGCCGTGTGTGCCCAGCGCCCCTCGGGCGAGCACCCGATCAGGCAGCGCCCATTCGCCTGCGCCCGTTTGGCCCTATGGGCCAATGACATGTTGGGCCTAGCCCCTAGAACGAAAATGAAAAAAAAGATAATTAAAAAAAATAATAATAAATAGATAATAATTAAAATAAATAATTAATTAAGTCAATTAATCATGTTTAATTAATCTAATCAACTAGTTAAGGTAATTAAACCCTAATTGGACTAAACAGTCAATGACGAACAGGACCCACCTGTCAGGTTGACCAAGTCAACTGCTGACGTCATGTTGACGTCATGATGATGTCAGCAATCACTATTCTGGATAATGTTGGATTTAAATAATTAAATAAATCCTAAAAATGTTTTAAATCTTTTAAAATTAATATAAAATAAACCGTAGCTCGGATAGAAAAACTTTGTACATGAAAGTTGCTCAGAACAACGAGACGAATCCGGATACGCAGCCCGTTCGTCCATCACACATCCCTAGCATAGCGAACACGCAACTTTCCCCCTTCAATTCATCTGTCCGAAAACGCGAAACCCCGGGGATATTTTCCCAGATGTTTCCCCCCTTCACCGGTACCACCTCATACCGCGTTAGGGCACCCCTAGCACCGCTACTTGTCATGTCATGCTTCGTCATGCATTTGTTTGCATTATATTTATTGTTTCTCCCCCTCTTCTCTCACTAGAGACCGATGCCGCTGCCACCCACTACGACTACGGTGTTGACGACCCCTCTCTCTTGCCAGAGCAACCAGGCAAGCCCCCCCCCTTGATCACTAGATATCGCCTACTCTTCTCTATACTGCTTGCATTAGAGTAGTGTAGCATGTTACTGCTTTCCGTTAATCCTATCCTGATGCATAGCCTGTCCTTGCTACTAATGTTGTTACCTTTACCTGCAATCCTAATGCTTAGTATAGGATGCTAGTTTATCATCAGTGGCCCTACATTCTTGTCCGTCTGCCATGCTATACTATCGGGCTGTGATCACTCGGGAGGTGATCACGGGTATATAATATATACTTTATACATGATACATGTGATGACTAAAGTCAGGTTGGCTCGAGGAGTACCCACGGTTGATTCACAAATTGGGGGCTGGAAGGACATACTTTCCCGACGGCCCTCCGTGTGGATCTTTGTGGCGAAGCGACAAGGCAGGTTGAGACCACCTAGGAGAGAGGTGGGCCTGGCCCTGGTCGGTGTTCGCGGTTATTTCAAAATAACACGCTTAACGAGATCTTGGTATTTGATCTCAGTCTGGCTACGGGCCTATATGCACTAACCATCTACGTGGGGACATTTATGGGCACTCGACGTCGTGGTATCAGCCGAAGCCTTTCTGACATCAGCGACTGAGCGGCGCATGCCGGGTTGGACTGGAACGCCTGCTCTTGTATAAGGGAGGCTAGGTCTGCTCACCGGCCGCGTACGCAATGTGCAGGTGTGCAATGGGCGGTGTGCCCAGCCCCTGCGCCATAGGATTTAGACCAGTGTGCTAACCTCTTTGTTGTGCCTATGTAGGGCTGCGACGTGTTGATCTTTCGAGGCCAGGCATGACCAAGAAAAGTGTGTCCGGACAAAGGGGATCGAGCGTGTTGAGAAATGTGGTGCACCCCTGCAGGGAAGCTAATCTGTTCGAATAGCCATGATCTTCGGTAATAGGATGACTTGGAGTTGTACATTAACCTTATGACAACTAGAACCGGATACTTAATAAAATACACCCTTCCAAGTGCCAGATACAACCCGGTGGTCGCTCTCTAACAGGGCGACGAGGAGAGGATCGCCGGGTAGGATTATGCTATGTGATGTTACTTGGTGAACTTACCATCTACTCTCTTCTCCTGCTGCAAGATGGAGGTTACCAAAAGCATGGTCTTCGATAGGACTAGCTATCCCCCTCTTATTACGGCATTCTGCAGTTCAGTCCACATATGTCACCCTTTTTCCATTTGATACCAATGCATACATATGTAGTGTGGCTCCTTGCTTGCGAGTACTTTGGATGAGTACTCACGGTTGCTTTGCTCCCTCTTTTCCCCCTTTCTATACCTGATTGCTGCGACCAGACGTTGGAGCCCAGGAGCCAGACGCCACCGTCGACGACGACTACTACTACTCGGGAGGTGCCTACTACTACGTGCAGCCCGCGGACGACGACCAGGAATAGTTTAGGAGGATCCCAGGCAGGAGGGATGCGCCTCATTCGATCTGTATCCCAGTTTGTGCTAGCCTTCTTAAGGCAAACTTGTTTAACTTATGTCTGTACTCAGATATTGTTGCTTCCGCTGACTCGTCTATGATCGAGCTCTTGTATTCGAGCCCTCAAGGCCCCTTGCTTGTAATATGATGCTTGTGTGACTTATTTTATATGTAGAGTTGTGTTGTGATATCTTCCCGTGAGTCCCTGATCTTGATCGTACAAGTTTGCGTGTATGATTAGTGTACGGTCAAATCAGGGGTGTCACAAGTTGGTATCAGAGCCGACTGCCTGTAGGAATCCCCTTTCCAACTCCTTGGCCGAAGTTGAGTCTAGTCATTGCAAAACCTTTACTAACATGGCTGTGTGGCCTATGGGCCCACGTCGCCATTGGTGGTATTAGGATCTTTTATTCCTCGTTTATGCTCTGGGACTCTGAACTCTCTCCTATTCGGGTTTAATGAATTTACTAAAATTCTAACTTAGGTTCTCGAAAATACTTTCTCCCGGAGAGCCCCTTCAGTCCAGATGATCGCTGGCTGCACCAGAAGATTTTGAAGATACTCTCCGATATTCTGTCGAGACCTTGTGCCTATTGCTTTTGCAATTCCCTTCCATCGATAAACCTCTATGGATAACCACGTACACGTGCCATTCATATAATCAGTCCTCATTGATCTTGTTATTACAAGATGCCCCAAAATTCTCTCTATTGTTCTGAGAATACTTTGTGCCTACTGCCTTGCATTTCTTTGCCACATGAATACCACTATGGGTAATTTCTAGCACTCACCGGATATTTTCTCATCCCCAGTTGGTTCATGTATTTCACAAAAGTATTCAAAATAATATTTGAACTTCAAAAATCTTGAGTAGCCTATTACTCTTGAAGTTCTTACTTGCTTGCATTATGGTTAATCCCATAAGTCTATAATTTTATTGGCATCCCTTGTCATTATCATTTTGAGTCTGTTGATTCAAAATGTTGTGAATGCTCGCCATCCTCAATCAGATCCAAGAATTCATGCTTCCGGCTCACACGTCATTTTAAACATGAGCTGGTTATCGACCAATCAAATTGTCGTCGATTGTACCCCTAAGTCTATTCGACTGATCCATTCTTAATGAGAGCGTTGGCTTTTGATCCCTTGATTTGGAAATGATAATTCCTTTGCATTTGAGATTTGAAATAGTCAGTTGTTTATATAATCGGATGCCCCTTTCATTCCATCTTCCTCTGATAGAGTACCGATACTCGCATCAGCTCCATTGTAGACCATCAGAACCTTGTTGGATTTTATCCGACAACGCCCTTCATATTCAATCACTTTGGAAGTTCTTTCCCTGATACATAACGCCTTTGGTAAATCCTATTCCTTGATTTGACCAATCATGCTCTGCTTTTGCGCTGGTGATATTTACTATTGAAGCCTGTGGTATATGTTTCCACGATGCCCCGATGGGTTGAACCTATGCCTTCCATAATATGTGTGAACTCGAAAGTTTTCATGAGTCATACTCTTCTGGTATTTTGCCAGATAAAATTTCAACACTGCAACTTCATCAAACATGAGAAGTGAATGAAAGGTTATGCATTGAAGAAGTGGGAGTCGACCTTGAACTTGCGTTCATGCCCATGGACACGATGTAGATCTTATCATGGAAGCTTCTCGCAAAATAGTTACCCCCTTGTTATAAGTGCTTGTATCTGTGGTTCTGACCATATTGTTCCCCTTTGATTCAATTTCCCAGACAAGTTAAAAGCACTTGTCTTCTGCAGAGCAATACCCAGTCCAACCTCTATTTTGATCTGTCGTCTAGTAATACCCCCTGGTATCTCAACATTATCACAGAACTGCATGACCTCTTATGAGTTCTTCGTCAAGTACTACATCCTCACTGATTCCAATTTTTCACGGGCTCCGAGTTTTTAAATGCTCAAAGACACCGATAACTGAACCGAGTCTGCATTATGGTTGAACAACTCTTACTAATATTCTTTACTTACGAGTTTTTACCCGATCATGTCATTCCTAGCCTGATCGCCTATATCATTATTGTGCTAAATCTTAACTGTGCTACCTGGTCCTTCTTCCCGGTACACAATTTTTTTCCTGAGCTAAGCTTACGTCGATCTTCCTTGTCTTATCATTTCACCTCGAATAGCAAGCTTGATTCTGAGTTGGTGTCATATCCGTGGTTCCAATAATCTTTTGCTGCATTAGTCCTGTTGCTTGAGGTAGCCGTTGTTCAATTGCTTCTTGATGGAGCCTTTTGATAAAAAAAATTCATGATTATCATCAGCATTTTGAGCTCTTCTAGGATATCAATTGAATTCATGTTGAGAAATACCATCCTTTCCCTCGATGATTTGTGTTCATCGACCACTTTATTGCCTTCTGTTCAACACAAACTTGTTCGTGTTTTGTGTTATACCTTGAGATCGTTACTACCCAGCATTTGTTCTTCCTTAACTTGGAGTATTACCATCTTTTATGTCAAGAAAGTCGTGAGAATTTCACCACCTCTTAAGAGATCTTGATACAGGTGATACTTCTTGCCATATCCGTTCATTCCTTGGTCCCCGTGTTGTTTCTAACCGAAAAACCGACAATTGAACTATGATGTACGACTTCAAAATTTCTAGCAACCCTATTGCTTTGAAGTTAATGGTCGATATTTCATTCTTAGACCATTGCTTATCGAATCACCTCTAACATTGATCATGCTACCTAAGCCCATATTTGGGGTGCACCTTTCAACCAATGTTTAACTGTGTATGTTTTCCTCGAGCATACCTCATTATATCATTTGATCTAACAAATGTTATCTCCTTGTTCACATAAGTGTGGAAATCCATATTTTGAAAACCTCGATGAATTGTCACTGATTCCATCAGCCACCTCCTCATCCTCTCATTGATTTACTGCTGAACTCTTGTTTCGGTACTTGCTTCCATAGTTCATTTCCCAAAAATCTTACAATGTCATCTAGACAATTGCATTGCACCTTTTCTTTCTCAGGCATCTTGAGTCTGAGGTATCCTGACACCTATCATATCTGAATCTCGGTCGAATATGATGGTTGGAACATATTTCCAAGAGTAATAACATTAGTCTTTGACCCGATAAGGTGATGTCATGCCTAGCACACCTGGCCGGAGGACCTATTGTTATAGTTTCCATTTTAGTAAGTTTATCCATTCTTCCATGAGGAAATTGTAAGACTTATTCTATAAGTTGTCCCTGATGGATCCTTTGTGTATCCATAGCCTGATCCTTACCTGATGACCATGTCAATGCTATCTCGAAGCATGTTTGTGGTACTCCAATTTTCAACAAGAACATTTGAAGCCAATGCTAAATGTTTCTTGCTCAATTATCCAAACACCGTTGTATGCGTAATGTCATGAAATTTATCTCCCCTTACCTAAAGGGTTTTCTACATGATATCCTGCCACGTATATCATGCTCTGCTTGTCCTTGGGAAGGATATATCCCTGAATTATGTGTTTAAAACACATTGTCATTTACATTCTTCTGTTTAATCTTATAATCACATTTTCCTATCCATTGTTTTGTTTAACCTTCTTGAGGTTTATATGATCTAAGTAGTAATAAGTCACTGCTTTTGTAAGCACCTCGGTGTACAACTCTGTCAGTAAGAACCTTTACTATTGATTGATGACATTCCGGTATCCACCGATGGACGAGAACTTTGCCTAATGGTCCGCCTCGTTCAACGAGCAGGAAAATGGTTCTCTTCGTCCCTCGCGCTTGGTACTGATGTTGTTGCCAACATAACTGATAGGCTATCCTCTGACATGCCTTGTTATCATGACTGTACAAGATATCACTGCCCTTTTTACTTTCAACCTACATGGTGGGCCCATAACCCAAAATTCCATAGGATCGAAACCCGACTCTCCTGTACACCTTGTTGTCCAAGTTATTCCTCGCGCTTGACTTTGTATATGATTCACGGGCCACCTGCCTAGTGATCTATTCTGGTATCAGACGAAATACTTACTTCCCTTGCCCTACATCCCTTTCACGTTTCATTTCAGGCATCAAACGATTGCCTGCTCACTCAAAACTTCTCAGGGTACCTTCTTACTTTGCTCTCAATATCTTCTTAAGATTCACTTCGAGGGTTACTTCCGCCACCTTTCCTGATATTATCTACCAGATAAGCAACATGGTAGCGGTTCGTTCTTTCGAAGTTAACCCTTGCCCTTCGTACGTATGTTGTAGTTCCCGAGGAAAGGATACCGACTTCATCATGGTGACCTCGAGCAGGGGAATGGAGACATCAACGTGATGGATTGACCTCTTCGAGAAGAGCAACTAAGACCGAGAACACTCGCTAGAATTTCGTAACCAGTACCACCCGACCTTACGCCTCTTAAATCTCGGGACGAGATTTCTTGTAGTGGAGGAGAATTGTGACGCCCGGATAATTAAGCTACAGTAAACCCTTGCTAATCATGCCAGGTCATCATAATTAAATTTTTGCTAAACCTCACTTGTTTCAAACCAAGATCAATTTCAATTTCAAATAACAAGTCAAATTATTATTTCTTTAAGCTATCAAATAAAAATGTTCGATGGGTGGCAAATATTCACTAAATAATGAACATGTTGGAACCAACCTCATTTGGTTTCCCAAATTGCCCCTGGAATTCATTTACTGGAATAACAAGATTAAATAAGAGCATTTTAATTCAACTATAAATTAGAACAGTTCCAGTTGGCCTCAAACTTTTCGCGCAACCTTATAGTGTTGGCTAGGAATTATGTGCAAAGTTTTATAATCAACAAAAATCAGTTGGCAGCTAAAAATAAATAGAAAAGTATAAATAAAAAGAAAAGGAAAATAACAACAAAAAAGTAAAGAGAGAACCCCCACTGGGCCAGTCGGCCCAGCTGCTAGCTAGGCCGGCTCAAACCGGCCCAGGCGGCGCCCCCACTCCCCCATAACCCCCCCTGAGCAACCGAACCCTAGCCCACGTCACCCACTCCCCCCCCCACACGATCCCCTCTCGTCCCTCTGTCTTCCCCCCGATTCAAATCGGGGGAAATGCCCCCGTCGCCGCCCCATCGCACCTCCCTCCCCCTCCGCGACGCCACCTCGCCGGCGCCGCACTTCCCGGCCTCCTTCCTCTCCCTCATGCACCGCGTCGACTTCCCCGAGCTCCGCGCGCGCTCCATCCATGGCCGCCCCAACCCCGTCGCCGGAACCACGTCGCCTCGCCGGAGGCCACCTCGCCGGACCGCCAGCGCCGTCGTCCTCCCCTGCGTCGCCTTCAACCCCGACTCCTCCCCGAGCACACCTCGCTCAACTATAGGGCTCGGTGAGCCCCGATCTCCTCTTTCCCTTTCGCTCACCGTAGGCCCAGACCATGCTCTCTGCGCACGACCGCGCTGGGCCGCGCACCATGCCTAGGCACGCACCGCGCCTGCCTGCGCCTCCTCTAACTGTCATGGCCTGCCCCCTCCCCTTGCACACCCCGCGCCGTCCCACGCCGTTTCCTCCCTCTCTCTACTCCATGCCACGCCGACCGCTGCCACACGCGCCCGCACCTCGCCAGCGGGCCGTCCGCGCCGTCCCACTCCTCGCGCCCATCGTCGCATCACCCGCCGCTGCGGCGCGCCCCGCTGCTGCCCTCTCGGGCATGTGCACTCGCGTTGGCCTCGCCGACCTCGCCCACCGCGCGCAGCCCTGGACGCCAGCGCCCCGCCGCAGCCATCCCTCTGTTGCCTCCCCTGGCCGCCGGCGCCGGCGTACGCCGTGTGTGGCCAGCGCCCCTCGGGCGAGCGCCCATTCGCCTGCGCCCGTTTGGCCCTATGGGCCAATGACATGTGGGGCCTAGCCCCCAGAACGAAAATGAAAAAAAAGAGAATTAAAAATAATAAAATATATAAATAGATAATAATTAAAATAATTAATTAATTAATCATGTTTAATTAATCTAATCAACTAGTAAAGTTAATTAAACCCTAATTAGACTAAACAGTCAATGACGAATGGGACCCACCTGTTAGGTTGACCAAGTCAATTGCTGACATCATGCTGATGTCAGCAATCACTATTCTGGATAATGTTGAATTTAAATAATTAAATAAATCCTAAAAATGTTTTAAATCTTTTAAAATTAATATAAAGTAAATTGTAGCTCGGATGGAAAAACTTTGTACATGAAAGTTGCTCAGAACGACGAGACAAATCCGGATACGCAGCCCGTTCGTCCATCACGCATCCCTAGCATAGCGAACACGCAACTTTCCCCCTCCAATTCATCTATCCGAAAACGCGAAACCCCAGGGATATTTTCCGGGATGTTTCCCCCCTTCACCGGTACCACCTCATACCGCGTTAGGGCACCCCTAGCACCGCTACTTGTCATGTCATGCTTCGTCATGCATTTGTTTGCATTATATTTATTGTTTCTCCCCTCTCTTCTCTCGCTAGAGACCGACGCCGCTGCCACCCAGTACGACTACGGTGTTGAAACCCCTCTCTCTTACCAGAGCAACCCGGCAAGCCCCCCCCCCCTGATCACCAGATATCGCTTACTCTTCTATATACTGCTTGCATTAGAGTAGTGTAGCATGTTACTGCTTTCCGTTAATCCTATCCTAGTGCATAGCCTGTCCTTCCTACTACCGTTGTTACCTTTACCTGCAATCATAATGCTTAGTATAGGATGCTAGTTTATCATCAGTGGCCCTACATTCTTGTCCGTCTGCCATGCTATACTATCGGGCCGTGATCACTCGGGAGGTGATCACGGGTATATAATATATACTTTATACATGATACATGTGATGACTAAAGTCGGGTTGGCTCGAGGAGTACCCGCGGTTGATTCATGAATTGGGGGCTGGAAGGACATACTTTCCCGATGGCCCTCTGTGTGGATCTTTGTCGCGAAGCGACAGGGTAGGTTGAGACCACCTAGGAGAGAGGTGGGCCTGGCCCTGGTCGGCGTTCGTGGTTATTTCAAAATAACACGCTTAACGAGATCTTGGTATTTGATCTGAGTCTGGCTACTGGCCTATACGCACTAACCATCTACGCGGGGACAGTTATGGGCACTCGACGTCCTGGTATCAGCCGAAGCCTTTGTGATGTCAGCGACTGAGCGGCGTGCGCCGGGTTGGACTGGAACGCCTGCTCTTGTATAAGGGAGCCTAGGTCTGCTCACCGGCTGTGTACGCAACATGCAGGTGTGCAATGGGCGATGGGCCCAGACCCCTGCGCCATAGGATTTAGACCGATGTGCTGACCTCTTTGTTGTGCCTAGGTAGGGCAGTGACGTGTTGATCTTCCGAGGCCGGGCATGACCCAGAAAAGTGTGTCCGGACAAAGGGGATCGAGCGTGTTGGGAAATGTGGTGCACCCCTGCAGGGAAGTTAATCTATTCGAATAGCCGTGATCTTTGGTAATGGGACGACTTGGAGTTGTACCTTGACCTTATGACAACTAGAACCGGATACTTAATAAAACACACCCTTCCAAGTGCCAGATACAACCCGGTGGTCGCTCTCTAACAGGGCGACGAGGAGAGCATCGTCGGGTAGGATTATGCTATGCGATGTTACTTGGTGAACTTACCATCTACTCTCTTCTCCTGCTGCATGATGGAGGTTACCAGAAGCATAGTCTTTGATTGGACTAGCTATCCCCCTCTTATTCTGGCTTTCTGCAGTTCAGTCCACATATGACACCCTTTTTCCATTTGATACCAATGCATACATATGTAGTGTAGCTCCTTGCTTGCGAGTACTTTGGATGAATACTCACGGTTGCCTTGCTCCCTCTTTTCCCCCTTTCTATACCCGATTGCTGCGACCAGACGTTGGAGCCCAGGAGCCAGACGCCACCGTCGACGATGACTACTACTACTCAGGAGGTGCCTACTACTACGTGGAGCCCGCTGACGACGACCAGGAGTAGCTTAGGAGGATCCCAGGCAAGAGGCCTGCACCTCTTTTGATCTGTATCCCAATTTGTGCTAGCCTTCTTAAGGAAAACTTGTTTAACTTATGTCTGTATTCAGATATTGTTGCTTCCGCTGACTCGTCTATGATCGAGCTCTTGTATTCGAGCCCTCGAGGCCCCTGGCTTGTAATATGATGCTTGTATGACTTATTTTATTGGTAGAGTTGTGTTGTGATATCTTCCCGTGAGTCCCTGATCTTGATCGTACACGTTTGCGTGTATGATTAGTGTACAGTCAAATCGGGGGCGTCAAACTCTCTTCAAGGATGCCCGTAAGTTCGTCCTATCTTGTGATGAATGACAAAGAATTGGTAATATTAGTAGACATCAAGAAATGCCTATGAATTATTCACTTGTTATTGAACCGTTTGATGTTTGGGGCTTTGATTATATGGGACCTTTTCCTGCCTCTAATGGATATACACATATTTTAGTTGTTGTTGATTACTTTACTAAGTGGGTAGAAGCTATTCCAACTAGTAGTGCTGATCATAACACCTCTATTAAAATACTTAAAGAAGTTATTTTTTTCGAGGTTTGGAGTCCCTAGATATTTAATGAATGATGGTGGTTCACATTTTATTCATGGTGCTTTCCGTAAAATGCTTGCTAAATATGACGTCAATCATAGAATTGCATCTACGTATCACCCACAGTCTAGTGATCAAGTAGAATTGAGTAATAGAGAACTCAAATTAATTTTGCAAACGACTGTCAAATAGGTCTAGAAAGAATTGGTCCAATAAACTTGATGATGCATTATGGTCCTATAGAACTGCATATAAAAATCCTATGGGTATGTCTCCATATAAAATGGTATATGGAAAAGCATGTCACTTACCTCTCGAACTAGAACATAAGGCATATTGGGCTATTAAAGAGCTAAATTATGATTTCAAACTTGACGGTGAGAAGAGGTTATTTGATATTAGCTCACTTGATGAATGGAGAACCCAAGCTTATGAAAATGCCAAATTGTTTAAAGAAAAAGTTAAAAGATGGCATGACAAAAGGATACAAAAGCGTGAGTTTAATGTAGGTGATTATGTATTGCTATACAACTCCTGTTTAAGATTTTTTGCAGGAAAACTTCTCTCTAAATGGGAAGGCCCCTATGTTATCGAGGAGGTCTATCGTTCCAGTGCCATAAAAATCAACAACTTTGAAGGCACAAATCTGAAGGTGCTAAACGGTCAAAGAATCAAACATTATATGTCAGGTAATCCCATAAATGTTGAAACCAATATTATTGAAACCATAACCCCGGAGGAATACATAAGGGACACTTTCCAGAACGTTTTAGACTCCAAAAAGGAATAGGTATGTGGTTCGGTAAGTAAACCGAGTCCAAAACAGTTTTAAGGCAATATTTCTCCGTTTTGGAATATTTAGAAAAATAAAAAATTAAGTAGCAGTCCGGGAAGGACACAAGGGCCCCACGAGGGTGGAGGGCGCGCCCTACCCCCCTGGGTGCCCCCCCTACCTCGTGAGCACCTCGTGTGCCTTCCGGACTCCGTTTTCTTGCACGATACGTATTTTGGTCGGTAAAAATTCACTATATATTCTCCCGGAGGTTTTGACTCCCGTATCACGCAAATATCCTCTGTTCTTGTTTTGGGCTGTTCTCTGTCGAGGTTGTCAAGGCTAGGCATCATGTCGTCCCCCTCCTCCAAAGATGGTGACAAAGATGCTTGGCTAATGAAGATAGAGCTGAAGAGGGAGGAGCCCATGGAGATCAACAAGGATGAAGGGATCAAGAAGGCCACGGAGAACCAAGCTCCGGCAATAGAAGACATCCTTCAACTTGATCACAACCTTCTTACCCCAACTGAGATCGAAGCTTTCCAGATGATTGAGTTAACTCGTATTCAAAACAAGTATCTCACAAGTGAAAATATTTTGTTGAAGGAGCATATCTTAGCACTCAAGGGCATTATTCGCAACCTAGAGGACCTCTTATGCTCGATGTGCGACTATCCATCACCACCTTCTTCACCAACCAAGGAGATATAATCACATGGGTATGGGTACTCCCCTTGGCAACCGCCAAGCTTGGGGGAGGTTCCCCGGTATCGTATCACAATCACAACTCCTATTTTTACCGTTTTCCTTAGTTTGATCCTATTAGTAGTATTTTGATTTAGTAGAATAATGTTCATGTCATGATCTAGTTTTAAGTTTTGCTTTATGATCTCTCTATGTAATCGAGTCCGTGAGCTATATAATAAAGATTAGTGTTGAGTCAAGGGCTTGATTTTCTTGCTATGATCTTTGGTGAATAAACGAAAAGAGAAAAATAATAAGAAGAAACAAAAGTTCATATTGATCTTATTGATAGTAATGACTTCACATAGAAAGAGTGTGATGATTTAAAGTTGTTGGGAGTTGGCAGACATAGCTTTGGTCATCGTTGCAATTAATAGGAAGTAATAAGGAAAGAGAGGTTTCACATATAAATATACTATTATTGACATATTATATAATTGGGAACACTCATCAAAATATGACATGCTAAAGAGTTGATGTGGGACAAGGAAGACAACGTAATGGGTTATGTTTTCTTATATCTGAGATAAAGTATGTTGTCATGGATCATCCAACATGTTGAGCTTGCCTTTCCCCCTCATGCTAGCCAATTTCTTAGCACCAAGTAGAGATCCTATTTGTGCTTCCAAATACCCTTAAACCAGTTTTGCCATGAGAGTCCACCATATCGACCTATGGATTGAGTAAGATCCTTCAAGTAAGTTGTAATCGGTACAAAGCAATAAAATTGCTCTAAATATGTATGATTAGTGTGGGAGAAATAAGCTTTATACAATCTTGTGATGTGGAAGTAATAAAAGCGACGGACTGCATAATAAAGGTTCATATCACAAGTGGCAATATAAAGTGACGTTCTTTCGCATTAAGATTTTGTACTTCAACCATAAAAGCGCATGGCAACCTCTGCTTCCCTCTGCGAAGGGCCTATCTTTTTTTATTATCTTCTACCTTATGCAAGAGTCATGGTGATCTTCACCTTTCCTTTTTCATTTTATCCTTTGGCAGGCCCAACATGTTGGAAAGATCCTGATAGATATATCTAATTGGATGTAGGGGGCATGAGTTATTATTGTTGACATTACCCTCGAGGTAAAAGGTCGTGGGGCGGAACTATAAGCCCCTATCTTACTCTGTGTCCGATTAAAACCCTGTAACCACAAGTATTGCGTGAGTGTTAGCAATTATGAAGGACTAGATGATAGTTGAGTATGTGGACTTGTTTTTTTAGCTCTGACGTATACTCTTTCTGATGTTATGATAAATTGCAATTGCTTCAATGACTGAGGTTATAGTTGGATGGTTCTCAATAATATTTCGGATTCATACTTTTGCATTGTGAATAGATCATCACATGAACATAAGTAATCATATGACAATATCTATATATGTTGCTGTTATGAGAATAATCATGATGCCTTCATGTCCGTATTTTATTTTTATCAACGCCTCTACCTCTAAACATGGGGACATATTTATTGTTATTGGATTTTGCTTGAGGACAAGCGAGGTCTAAGATTGGGGGAGTTGATACGTCCATTTTGCATCATGCTTTTATATGAATATTTATTACATTATGGGCTGCTATTTCACATTATGTCACAATACTTATGGCTATTCTCTCTTATTTTACAAGGTTTAGTAAGGAGGGAGAATGCCAGCAGCTGGAATTTTGGGATGGAAAAAGGAGCAAATATTAGAGACCTATTCTGCACAACTCCAAAAGTCCTGAAACTCCACGGAATACCTTATAATAAATAATGAAAAATCCTCGCCAAAGATGAACACCAGGGGGCCCACACCCTTCCCACGAGGGTGGGGGCGCCCCCCTTGGGCGCGCCCCCCTACCTCGTGGGCCCCCTGGTGGCTCTCCGATGACCATCTTGTGCTATATGAAGTCTTTTGTCGAGAAAAAAATAAGATGCAACCTTTCGGGACGAAACTCCGCTGCCACGAGGCGGAACCTTGGCGGATCCAATCTAGAGCTCCGGCAGAACTGTTCTGTCAGGGAAACTTCCCTCCCGGAGGGGGAAATCATCGCCATCGTCATCACCAACGCTCCTCTCATCGGGAGAGGGCAATCTCCATCATCATCTTCATCAGCACCATCTCATCTCAAAACCCTAGTTCATCTCTTGTATCCAATTCTTGTCTCCAAGTCCGGGATTGGTGCTAGTAGGTTGCTAGTAGTGTTAATTACTCCTTGTAGTTGATGCTAGTTGGTTTAATTGGTGGAAGATCATATGTTCAGTTCCTTTATGCATATTATCACCCCTCTGATTATGAACATGTTTATGCTTTGTGAGTAGTTACGTTTGTTCCTGAGGACAAGGGATAAGTCTTGCTATTAGTAGTCATGTGAATTTGGTATTCGTTTGATATTTTGATGAGATGTATGTTGTCTAGTGTTGGGACCCCGATCCTAAGTCACACCGATCTAGCATGTAACACTTCATATCACTTTGTGGCCTCACGCACGGTATTCCCACGGGTGCCACCTTACCTGGCCCGGGACCGTTTGCGCCTTTTGGCTCACGTATATGATAGTGTCGCTAGCATCCATATGACAGAGAACCCAGGCCGACATGACTAGTCGTGAACCCAAAGTGGTACTAACTTACAGGGACAGGCATACATGAATCAACCACGAGCATGTCGGTCAACAGCGTATGAATCCGGGCTGTAGCACTGGGCTAACAAGACTCCGGGAACCCGGGCTGTAGCAGGCTAGGCAGGACTCCGGATGTCACCGCGTGACATTTCCCGAAGGGACAGACACAGGAACAAAGTAATTCACATGCCGGCCAGTCAAGTGTTCCGGAGTAGTAGTGCTGGGCTAGCAGGACTCCGGTGAACCGGGCTGTAGCGGACTACTATGGCTCCTGGAAGCACAAGACTACATTTCCCCATAAGAGAGGCTACCAGAGGTAAACAACTAGGTTGTCGGATCCCACACATAGCAATACACGTTACACGTACACATGACATGCAGGTATGTGTGGTACAACATGGCATCACAACATAACTCAAACTCATATAGATAAAGGCCCAGCAGAGCTACATAGCATTCAATACAAACAGGGGTCTCATGACCCATCATTCAGAGCATACAAGCAACGGAAGCATTACATGTCTGAGTACAGACAACTACAAAAGGAAAAGACTAGGAAGCCTGACCATACACGACCCTCCCAAGGGTACAAGATCGTAGCTGGGATATAAGCTACTTGTCGAAGTCACTAGCGTAACCAACTGCGAAACATAAATAAGCAATCGTGAGTACAAAGGTACTCAACAAGTCTTACATCAGAACTATCTACATATGCAACATTATCAACAAAGGGGGTGGTGGAGTTTTAACAGCAGCAAGCCAGCTTTGACTCAGTGGCTAATCTATACTATGAGTATCAGAAACTTCTTTGAGGTGAGAAGACGCACACGAGTCGACATGTTCACCATATCACTACTCCACTATGGATCTGTTCCCGTCTTCCTACGAGAAGGCCATCCATAGCACTCACGCTTATCTTGCGGATTTTAAAGTATCCACTTCAAGTTGTCTATGTACTACATAAGTTCTCCAAGTTTCCATATCCGAGGAAAACGGCTATTCAAATAGATAATATTGACCCTGTAGGGGTGTACTTCGTCACACACGCTCTCGCCACTTATAGCCCTGTACACGTCATGTACCTCGGCAACCTTCAAGCGGAAGCCGGGCGAGGGTGTCGGCCACGACCTGACTAACCACACAAGTCTTTCGTCCAGGTTTATCGCCTATTCGGGTTCCATCCGCAAGGAGATCCGGCCGGGTGTCGCTCACGGCCCCAAACGATGTGTGAGGGGTTCCCAAGCCCACCATCCAGGTGCCACTTGTTACACCGTGTCACGGTGCCTAGTCTATCCCAAGCCCGTCCCGTCGGACACCACCTGGTAGACAAGTAGCACTACCTACAAACGCCAGAAACTAGTTGCAACTCCTGGACAGAGATCAAGTGGACTAATAAGCCGAGAGGGGCCGGCTAACCGGAACCCAATGTGTGGTAGTCACTGGACTTGGATAACATACACAGAACTCAGTGCTTAAGGACGGTTCCAATGAGACAACCCACCATGTACTCCTACATGGCCTCTCATCGCTACCTTTACCAAAATGTGTTCACACACTTAGCCTTTATCGGTAGGAAATGTTCACCACTCCGATTCATTCCCGATGAATCAGACCTGACACAACTCTAAGCATAGCTGGCATAAGGAAAAACAAGCATGGATGAGCAGGCACATCAAGGCTCAAGCAACTCCTACTCATGCTAGTGGGTTTCAACTATTTACTGTGGCAATGACAGGTCATGCAGAGGAATGGGTTCAACTACCGCAGCAGAAAGTAGCAGTTTGAATCGTTGTTGTCCTAATGCAGTATAAGGAGCAGGAGCGAGAGAGTGGGATTTATCGAGATGCTCAAGGGGGTTTGCTTGCCTGATAGATCCATGAAGAAGCACTGCTCCTCAGACAGGTACTCGGGACACCTTCCAGAGTAGAACCTATCGAGAGGGGACGGTGCCAGCAATCAATAAACAATCATATGCAACAATATGATGCATGAAGATGACATTTCAAAGATGCTATGATTTTCCCTAATGCATCTAGAATCAATTTGGTTGAAGTCCATATGAACCAAGGGAACCAAGGGTTCATATGCAAACCCCAAATTAAGTATATAACATGCCATTATTACATTTTCACTTATACAGCAAGTATAAGTTGGTTTTTCATGCATGAAACTGGCATAAATGGATACCTTGCATTTTTCTGATAATTTTTCATATATAATTTATTTGATTTGGAGTTACGGTTGAATTACTATGAATTTTAGAAGTTTTAACTATTTTCTGGAATTCTCTGAATTATTTAAAATCTAGAAATCAATTACTGCATCAGCATGACGTCACAGAGGCGTCAGCAGGTCAACAGCTTGGTCCAGGTCAAACCTGGATGGTGGGGCCCGCGTGTCAGTGTCACAGGGCTAATCCTATTTTAGTCAAATCTAAACTAGGTAATTAGATGGGGCTGGCCCCACATGTCAATGACCCAGGGGAGGTCAAACCCCTGGTCAAAGGCCCAACACGTCGGCGGCTCGTCGCCGGCGACAGCACGCACGGCGGAGGCTTGGGTTTCGCCCTCAGGCGACCAAAAGGACGGCGGAGAGGCTCTGCGTGGAGCTGGGCGTGCGCCGCATCCAGGGGAGCACACGAGAGGGGCTGGGGTGGCCGGAGTCGTCACCGGCGTCGACCTTGGCGGTCGCTGGAGCTCGGGCGAGCTCGGGGTCAACGCTACGGTGGCCGGGGAGTGGCGTGCTTAGCTCCTATGGCACCTACGCGGCGCGATGAGCACGTGGGTGTGCTCGGTTGGGAGCTACGACGGCTGTGGCCACGGCGGCGAGAAGCTCAGGCGGCGGCGTGGTTCGGTCTCCGGCGGAGCGACGGCTACAACGTGCAAACAGAGCGCAAAGGAGGGGTGTTCGGGTCAGTGGCTCACGGCGAGTCGGACGAGCAGGTCAGCGAGGCCGGAGGAGCGTCGGAGCGAGCGGGGCGGCGAGGCGGATCTCCGGTGACCCGAGGAGGATGAAGGGGTCGTGGACGATGCTTCGAGGCGTCCGGCACCGCGTGGCCTGGCGGAGAGGACTAGGGCGACGAGGCGGACCTCGTGGACACGTCGGAGAGGCGAGGGGAAGGCGGTGGTCGCGGTGGCGCACGGCGGTGCTCTCCGCTGCGCTCGGGACAGAGGAGGAGAGCGAGAAAGAGGATGGGGAGGATCTCGGGGAGAATGGAGAGAGACCAAGGGGGCTCGGTGGAGCTCTCGGGGGTGGACAGCGCCCAGGAGGGAGAGGAGGCAGCAAGCAGCTGCCTGGCGGGCATGCACACTCGCCGTGCTCCCTTTCGCCGCTGCCTCCTGGCGAGGGAGATGACTGGCAATGGCCAGTTGGGCCGGGCCACTGTTGGGCCGTGGTGGGGCGCCAGGTAAGCATCAGGTAAGTGTTTTCTTATTTCCTGTTTTCTTTTTCTATTTCTGACATTTGTTCTCTATCCAAAAGAAATGTTAAAACACTTCCATAAATGCTGAAAATATTTGTGGCATCTAGATATAATATTCTAGAGGCCCTCACCAATTCCCAACATTTTTGGAGCCATTAAAATATTTATATAATTTAAACAGCTCCAAATCAAATATTTATGCATTGATTCAAAAATCCAAAATGAGTAACAAAAATGTGCATCACCTCTGGTTGTTGTTCCCAACATTTTCCAAAGACCATGAACATTTTTGAAGAGCATTTTGGGTTTATTGGAATTCCAATTTTAATTTGAACCTATTTGAATTTGCTTTGGTGCTAGGGTTTGAAACATCCCCATTTCAATTTCATTTGAAAATTTAAACATGATGCAAAAAGCAAGACTAGGACCATACCAGAACTAGGGATGTGACATCTAGCCTCTAGTGGTGTTATGTGAACGTTGACTACAAAGCACTTCACCATTATTTGGGCCTAGAGGAAGGCATTGGGAAGTAATAAGTAGATGATGGGTTGCTAGAGTGACAGAAGCTTAAACCCTAGTTTATGCGTTGCTTCGTAAGGGGCTGATTTGGATCCATATGTTTCATGCTATGGTTAGGTTTACCTTAATACTTTTGTTGTAGTTGCGGATGCTTGCAATAGAGGTTAATCATAAGTGGGATGCTTGTTCAAGTAAGAACAACACCCAAGCACCGGTCCACCCTCATATCAAATTATCAAAGTACCAAACGCGAATCATATGAACATGATGAAAACTAGCTTGACGATATTCCCATGTGTCCTCGGGAGCGCTTTTCTTTATATAAGAGTTTGTCCAGGCTTCTCCTTTGCTACAAAAAGGATTGGGCCACCTTGTTGCACTTTATTTACTTTTTTTACTTGTTGCTCGTTACAAATTATCTTATCACCAAACTATCTTTTGCCACTTATTTCAGTACTTGCAGAGAATACCTTGCTGAAAACCGCTTATCATTTCCTTCTGCTCCTCGTTGGGTTCGACACTCTTACTTATCAAAAGGACTACCATAGATCCCCTATACTTGTGGGTCATTAGATTTTTTTCGAATTCAGGGGATATCAGCCAAGCATCCACCATGTAGGATATGGACATCAGGTAGCGTATCGGGATGCAGAGGCACTGAATGGGGCGCTACTGGTGAGAGGAGACGATGGCTCCAATGAGAACAATTTCAGGAAGGACAGATATCTGATGACAATCAAAATTTTGGGGCGCCACCGAGTTTAGGGGACTTGTGTGCGGCAACAATCCTTGGTGGGGAGAAGAGAGATGATATCCTCAAGGATGACGTCCGGGAGATCGCTAATGCGGTCCATCGGAGATTCTACCGGTTCCTCAGATCTGGGTGGGGGGGGGGCTCGCCGCTTCTCCCCGCGCTGCCGGGTGTGGGATCTACAACAGGCGTCCCCGCCGGTGGGAGCCTCATCTTCCTGGCGCTGGGGCCAGCCGACTCCATTTTCCTTGTGGGCGTCGCACCGAGTTCACGGGTTTGAGCAGAGTAGCCAGAGACGAGCCTAGTGGCAGTGCGAGCGGGGAAGAAGGAGGGCTGGGGTTTTCTATAGGAGTGGAAGATGAGGAGCAGGCGTTTTCTGTATGAGTGAGGAAGAAGGTGAGCGGGGGTTTACTAGACGAGTGAGGAAGATGGCGAGCGGGGGAATTGGGGGCGACGGAAGTGGGAGAGTCCAGCGAGCTATAGTACATAAGTGGAAGCGAGGAGGAAGGAGGGTTTTTCTGGGATCGCCCCCAATTCAAGAAATATGGGCTTCTCCTCGCAAAAAAAAACAAATGGTCTTTAAGATGGATAGGTGATACATCTCCAATGTATCTATAATTTTTGATTGCTCCATGCTATATTATCTACTGTTTTGGATGTTTATGGGCTTTATTACACACTTTTATATCATTTTTGGGACTAACCTATTAACCTAGAGCCCAGTGCCAGTTTCTGTTTTTACATTATTTTAGAGTATCACAGAAAAGGAAAATCAAGTGGAGTCCAATTGACATGAAACTTCATGGAACTTATTTTGGAAGGAAAGCAACCCGGGAGATTTGGAGTCCACGTCAAGGAAGCTTCGAGGAGGCCACGAGGTAGGGGGGCGCGCCCACCCCCCTGGGCGTGCCCTCCACCCTCGTGGGCCCCTCGTGGCCCCCCTGACGTACGTCTTCCGCCTATATATCTCCATATACCCTAAAACATCGGGGAGCACAATAGATCGGGAGTTCCACCGCCAGAAGCCTCCGTAGCCACCGAAAGCCAATCTAGACCCGTTCCGGCACCCTGCCGGAGGGGGCATCCCTCTCCGGTGGCCATCTTCATCATCCCGGTGCTCTCCATGATGAGGAGGGAGTAGTTCTCCCTCGGGGCTGAGGGTATGTACTAGTAGCTATGTGTTTGATCTCTCTCCCTCGTGTTCTTGATTTGGCACGATCTTGATGTATTGCGAGCTTTGCTATTATAGTTGGATCTTATGTTTCTCCTCCCCCTCTACTCTCTTGTAATGAATTGAGTTTCCCCTTTGAAGTTATGTTATCAGATTGAGTCTTTAAAGATTTGAGAACACTTGATGTATGTCTTACCGTGCGTATCTGTGGTGACAATGGGATATCACGTGATTCACTTGATGTATGTTTTGGTGATCAACTTGCAGGTTCCGCCCATGAACCTATGCATAGGGGTTCACACACATTTTCGTCGTGATTCTCCGGTAGGAACTTTGGGGCACTCTTTGAGGTTCTATGTGTTGGTTGAATAGATGAATCTGAGATTGTGTGATGCATATCGTATAATCATACCCACGGATACTTGAGGTGACATTGATGTATCTAGCTGACATTAGGGTTTTTGTTGATTTGTGTCTTAAGGTGTTATTCTAGTACAAACTCTAGGGCTGTTTGTGACACTTATAGGAATAGCCCAACAGATTGATTGGAAAGAATAACTTTGAGGTGGTTTCGTACCCTACCATAATCTCTTCGTTTGTTCTCCGCTATTAGTGACTTTGGAGTGACTCTTTGTTGCATGTTGAGGGATAGTTTTGTGATCCAATTATGTTATTATTGTTGAGAGGATTTGCACTAATGAAAGTATGAACCCTAGGCCTTGTTTCCTAGCATTGCAATACCGTTTACGCTCACTTTTACCATTTGTCACCTTGCTGTTTTATATTTTCAGATTACAAAAACCTTTATCTACTATCCATATACCAGTTGGATCACCATCTCTTCGCCGAACTAGTGCACCTATACAATTTACCATTGTATTGGGTGTGTTAGGGATACAAGAGACTCTTTGTTATTTGGTTGCAGGGTTGCTTGAGAGAGACCATCTTCATCCTACGCCTCCTACGGATTGATAAATCTTAGGTCATCCACTCGGGGGAAATTTGCTACTGTCCTACAAACCTCTGCACTTGGAGGCCCAACAACGTCTACAAGAAGAAGGTTGTGTAGTAGACATCAAGCTCTTTTCTGGTGCCGTTGCCGGGGAAGTGAGTGCTCGAAGGTATATCTTTAGATATTGCAATTGAGTCTTTTAGTTTCTTGTTTTATCACTAGTTTAGTTTATAAAAGAAAACTATAAAAAAATATGGAATTGATTCTACCTCATGCGCTTCATCTTTTTAATATCTTTCATGAGTATGATGGAAAGGAAAATTGTGCCAAAGTGTTAGAAGAAGAATGCATTAAAATGTTTGGCACTAAATATTTGAATGATGAGAATGATTGCAATGTTATTAGTATGAACTCCTTGAATATCCATGATGCTAATGATATGCAAAGCCACAAGCTTGGGGAAGCTATGTTTGATGAAGATGATATTTTTTGTCCCCCAAGATTTCATGAGCAAATTTATTATGATGAAAGCATTCCTCCTATTTATGATGATTATATTGATGAAAGTGGAATTTGAGAGGTCATGACTTTATTTTGTGATGAATCCACTATTTCGGAAGAGGTTCCAATTGATTATGAGAATAAATTTGCTATCTATGATGATTATTGTGATGACTTGTATGCTATAAAGAATAATGATATCCATGAAACTTTTCATCATGATTTTAGTTTTCAATTGGATTATGCCTCACATGATAGTTATTTTGTTGAGTTTGCTCCCACTATTATTCATGTGAAGAATTTTGATTGTGTGGAGAGTAGTAAATTTTCTATGCTTGTAGATCATGCAAAGAATGCTTTATGTGATAGTTATATTGTTTAATTCATTCATGATGCTACTAAAAATTATTATGAGGGAGGAACTTATGCTTGTAGGAATTGCAATAATATCAAGTTTCCTCTCTATGTGCTTAAAGTTTTGAAGTTATGCTTGTTTTGCCCTCCTATGCTAGTTGATTATTGTTCCCATAAGTTGTTTGGTCACAAAATCCCTATGCATAGTAAGTGGGTTATACTTAAATGTGCTAGTCATATTCTTCATGATGCTCTCTTTATGTTACAATTCTTATCTTTTATGTGAGCATCATTCAAATCATCATGCCTAGCTAGGGGCGTTAAACGATAGCGCTTGTTGGGAGGCAACCCAATTTTATTTTTGTTCCTGTTTAGTAATAAATAATTCATCTAGCCTCTGTTTAGTGGTGGTTTTATGTATTTAATTAGTGTTTGTGCCAAGTAGAACCATTGGGAAGACTTGGGGAAAGTCTTGTTGATCTTGCTGTAAAAAATAGAAACTTTAGCGCTCACGAGAATTGCTGCCATTTTTTATTGGAGAGTGCTATTTAGTTAATTCTTTTTGAAGACGATTAATAGACAAATTACTCAGGTCCACCAATTTATTTGAGAATTTTATGAGTTACATAAGTATAATTTTTATCCAAATTACTACAGACTGTTCTGTTTTTGACAGATTCTGTTTTTCGTGTGTTGTTTGCTTATTTTGATGAATCTATCGCTAGTAAAAAAGTTCATAAACCATAGAGAAGTTGGAATACATTAGTATTAACACCAATATCAATTAAGAATGAGTTCATTACAATACCTTGAAGTGGTGCTTTGTTTTCTTTCGCTAATGGAGCTTACGAGTTTTCTGTTAAATTTTGTGTTGTGAAGTTTTCATATTTTGGGTAAAGATTCGATGGACTATGGAATAAGGAGTGGCAAGAGCCTAAGCTTGGGGATTCCAAAGGCACCTGAAGGTAATATTCAAGGACAACCAAGAGCCTAAGCTTGGGGATGCCCCGGAAGGCATCCCCTCTTTCATCTTCATTCATCGGTAACATTACTTGGAGCCATATTTTTATTCGCCACATGATATGTGTTTTGCTTGTGGGGCAAATACTTAAAATTCATAATATCGTTTCTAAGAGATATGATCTTAGCGGGAGGAAAATACTTAGAGATAAAAGCATCTTTGCACTCACTCCATGAATTAATACTATTTTTAGACGAAAACCAAGCTTTAGCACGATTTCTAAGCGAAAAAGGAAATAGCTTCAATTTAACAATATCATTATCCACATCTTTCTTCTTTTGCATGTCACACAAATCAACGAAGCTATTTAGATGGGTAGCGGCATCTTCACTAGGAAGGCCGGAAAACGGATCTTTCATGAGAAGATTCAGCAAAGCACTATTAATTTCACAAGATTCAGCATCGGTAAGAGGAGCAATCGGAGTGCTAATGAAATCATTGTTGTTGGTATTGGTGAAGTCACACAATTTAGTATTATCCTTTGCCACACTTGTGCCCAAAAAAATCAGAGAAAAAGAGAGAAGGGATAATGCTACTATCCTTTGCCACACTTGTGCTTCAAAGTAGCACCATAATCTTCATGATAGAGAGTCTTTTGTTTTGTCACTTTCATATACTAGTGGGAATTTTCATTATAGAACTTGGTGCTACCTCTTGAGCACTGTGTTGGTTTTCCCCGAAGAGGAAGGGATGATGCAGCAAAGTAGCGTAAGTATTTCCCTCCGTTTTTGAGAACCAAGGTATCAATCCAGTAGGAGGCTACGCGCGAGTCCCTCATACCTACACAAAACAAATAAATCCTCGCAGCCAACGCAAATAGGGGTTGTCAATCCCTATAAGGCCACTTACGAGAGTGAGATCTGATAGATATGATAAGATAATATTTTTGGTATTTTTATGATAAAGATGCAAAGTAAAATAAAGGCAAAGTAAATAACAAAGGAAATAACTAAGTAGTAGGAGATTAATATGATGAAGATAGACCCGGGGGCCATAGGTTTCACTAGTGGCTTCTCTCAAGAGCATAAGTATTCTACGGTGGGTGAACAAATTACTATTGAGAAATTGACATAATTGAGCATAGTTATGAGAATATATAGGTATAATCATGTATATAGGCATCACGTCCGAGACAAGTAGACCGACTCCTACCTGCATCTACTACTATTACTCCACTCATCGACCGCTATGCAGCATGCATCTAGAGTATTAAGTTAAAAACAGAGTAACGCCTTAATATACTTACTAGATTGTAAAGAGGGATAGACTCATGCAATATGAAGAAAACCCCATCTTGTTATCCTCGATGGCAACAATACAATACGTGGCTTGCTGCCCCTACTGTCACTGGGAAAGGACACCGCAAGATTGACCCCAAAGCTCAGCACTTCTCCCATTGCAAGAAAGATCAATCTAGTAGGCCAAACCAAACTGATAATTCGAAGAGACTTGCAAAGATAACCAATCATACATAAAAGAATTTAGAGAAGATTCAAATATTGTTCATAAATAGACTTGATCATAAACCCGCAATTCATCGGTCTCAACAAACACACCGCAAAAAGAAGATTACATCGAATAGATCTCCACAAGAGAGGGGGAGAACATTGTATTGAGATCCAAAAGGAGAGACGAAGCCATCTAGCTACTAACTATGGACCCGTAGGTCTGAAGTAAACTACTCACACTTCATCGGAGGGGCTATGGTGTTGATGTAGAAGCCCTCCGTGATCGATGCCCCCTCCGGCGGAGCTCCAGAACAGGCCCCAAGATGGGATCTCGTGGATACAGAAAGTTGCGGTGCTGGAATTAGGTTTTTGGCTCCATATCTGATTGTTTGGGGGTACGTAGGTATATATAGGAGGAAGGAGTACGTCGATGGAGCAACAGGGGGCCCGCAAGGGTGGAGGGCGCTCCTGGGGGGGTAGGCGCGCCCCCTTCCTCGTGGCCTCCTGTTTCCTTTCTTGACGTAGGGTCCAAGTCTCCCGGGTCTTGTTCGTTGAGAAAATCACGTTCCCGAAGGTTTCATTCCATTTGGACTCCGTTTGATATTCCTTTTCTTCAAAACCCTAAAACAAGCAAAAAACAGCAATTCTGGGCTGGGCCTCCGGTTAATAGGTTAGTCCCAAAAATAATATAAAAGTGGATAATAAAGCCCAATAATGTCCAAAATAGTAGATAATATAGCATGGAGCAATCAAAAATTATAGATACGTTGGAGACATATGAAGCATCCCCAAGCTTAATTCCTGCTCGTCCTCGAGTAGGTAAATGATAAAAACAGAATTTTTGATGCGGATTGCTACTTGGCATAATTTTAATATAATTCTTCTTAATTGTGGTATGAATATTCAGATGCGAAAGATTCAAGACAAAAGTTCATATTGACATAAAAATAATAACACTTCAAGCATACTAACTAAGCAATTATGTCTTCTCAAAATAACATGGCCAAAGAAAGTTCATCCCTACAAAATCATATGGTTTAGTCATGTTTCATTTTCATCACACAAGAATGCTCTCATCATGCACAACCCCGATGACAAGCCAAGCAATTGTTTCATACTTTAGTAATATCAAACCTATCAACTTTCACGCAATATATGAGCGCGAGCCATGGACATAGCACTATGGGTGGAATAGAATATAATGAGGGGGGTTATGTGGAGAAGACAAAAAAGGAGAAAGTCTCACATCAACGAGGCTAATCAATGGGCTATGTAGATGCCCACCGATTGATGTTAAATACAAGGAGTAGGGATTGCAATGCAACGGATGCACTAGAGCTATAAATGTATGAAAGCTCAACAAAAGAAACTAGTGGGTGTGCATCCAACTTGCTTGATCACGAAGACCTAGGGCACTTGAGGAGGCCCATTGTTGGAATATACAAGCCAAGTTCTATAATGAAAAATTCCCACTAGTATATGAAAGTGACAAAACAAGAGACTCTCTATCATGAAGATTACGGTGCTACTTTGAAGCACAAGTGTGGCAAAGGATAGTAACATTGTCCCTTCTCTCTTTTTCTCTCATTTTTTTGGGCCTTCTCTTTTTTTATATGGCCGTTCTCTTTTTTTATTCCTCACAATGCTCTAGAAAATGATGATCATCACACCTCTATTTATTTACAACTCAATGATTACAACTCGATACTAGAACAAAAGATGACTCTATATGAATGCCTCCGAAGGTGTACCGGGATATGCAATGGACCAAGAGTGACATGTATGAAAGAATTATGAACGATGGCTTTGCCACAAATACTATGTCAACTACATGATCATGCTAAGCAATATGAAAATGATGAATGTGTCATGATGAACGGAATGATGGAAAGTTTCATGGCAATATATCTCGGAATGGCTATGGAAATGCCATAATAGGTAGGTATGGTGGCTGTTTTGAGGAAGATATAAGGAGGTTTATGTGTGAAAGAGCGTATCATATCACGGAGTTTGGATGCACCGGGGAAGTTTGCGCCAACTCTCAATGTGAGAAAGGGCAATGCACGGTACCGAAGAGGCTAGCAAGGATGGAAGGGTGAGAGTGCGTATAATCCATGGACTCAACATTAGTCATAAAGAACTCACATACTTATTGCAAAAATCTACAAGTCATCAAAAACCTCGGTACTACGCACATGCTCCTAGGGGGATAGATTGGTAGGAAAAGACCATCGCTCGTCCCCGACCGCCACTCATAAGGAAGACAATCAAATAACACCTCATGTTTCAAATTTGTTGCATAACGTTTACCATACGTGCATGCTACGGGACTTGCAAACTTCAACACAAGCATTTCTCAATTTCACAACTACCCAACTAGCATGACTTTGATATTATTACCTCCATATCCCAAAACAATCATCAAGCATAAAACTTCTCTTAGTATTCAAAACACTCTTAAGAAAATTTTACTAATCTTGAACACCTAGCATATTAGGATTTTAAGCAAATTACCATGCTATTAAGACTCTCAAAATAATCTAAGTTAAGCATGAGGGATCAATAGTTTCTATAAAACAAATCCACCACCGTGCTCTAAAAGATATAAGTGAAGTACCAGAGCAAAACTATATAACTCAAAAGATATAAGCTAAGCACATAGAGTATTCTAACAAATTCCAAATCATGTATGGCTCTCTCAAAAGGTGTGTACAGCAAGGATGATTGTGGTAAACTAAAAAATAAATAATCAAATCATACAACACGCTCCAAGCAAAACACATATCATGTGGCGAATAAAAATATAGCCCCAAGTAAAGTTACCGATAGAAGTAGACGAAAGAGGGGATGCCTTCCGGGGCATCCCCAAGCTTTGGCTTTTAGGTGTCCTTAGATTATATTGGGGGTGCCATGGGCATCCCCAAGCTTAGACTCTCGCCACTCCTTGTTCCATAATCCATCAAATCTTTACCCAAAACTTGAAAACTTCACAACACAAAACTTAAAGTAGAAAATCACGTGACCTCCGTTAGCGAAAGAAAATAAAAGACCACTTCAAGGTACTGTAATGAACTCATTCTTTATTTATATTGGTGTTATACCTACTGTATTCCAACTTCTCTATGGTTTATAAACTATTTTACTAGCCATAGATTCATCAAAATAAGCAAAGAACACACGAAAATTAAAATCTGTCAAAAACAGAACAGTCTGTAGGAATCTGTATCTAGCGCAAGATCTGGAAACCCAAAAATTCTAAAATAGGTTTCTGGACGTGAGGAATTTATATGTTAATCATATTAAAAAATAATTAACTAAATAGCACTCTCCAAATAAAAATGACAGCAGTTCTCGTGAGCGCTAAAGTTTCTGTTTCTATGTCAAGAACAATAAAATCTACAGGCACATAATTCCTATTTGCAACAATAAGAACATCATTAATTCTTCCCATAGGTTTCTTAATTGCGGAATCTGCAAGGTGCAAATTTAGAGAACAATCATCAAAATCATGGAAACCTAACAAATCACAGAAAGTCTTTGGAATCGTGGAAACACTAGCACCCAAATCACATAAAGCATAGCATTCATGATCTTTAATTTTAATTTTAATTTTAATAGTTGGTTCCCACTCATCATAAAGTTTTTTGGGATAGAAACTTCCAATTCAAGTTTTTCTTCATAAGATTGCATCAAGGCATCAACGATATGTTTAGTAAACGCTTTATTTTGACTATAAGCTTGAGGAGAATTTAGCACGGATTGCAACAAGGAAATACAATCAGTCAAAGAGCAATTTTCATAGTTAAATTACTTGAAATCCATAATAGTGGTTTTAGCAACATCTAGGGTTTTAATTTCTTCAATCCCACTTTTATCAAATTTAGCATCAAGATTAACAAATTCCGAATTCTTAGAACGCCTTCTAGGTAAAGGTGGATCATATTCAGTCCCATCATTATCAAGATTCATATTGCAAAACAAAGATTTAATAGGGGACACATCAGTAACTTTTAGATCTTCATCTTTATTCTCATAGGAACTAGAAGAACACGCTCTTATAAAGGCATCTTTCTTAGCACGCATCCTAGCGGTTCTTTCTTTGCACTCATCAATGGAAATTCTCATGGATTTGAGAGACTCATTGATATCATCCTTAGGTGGAATAGATATAAGTTTCAAAGAATCAACATCAAGAGCAATTCTATCAATGTTCCTAGCCAAATCATCAATCTTAAGAAATTTTTCTTCAATCATAGCATTAAAATTCTTTTGTGAAGTAATAAATTCTTTAATATTAGATTCAAAATCAGAGAGCATCTTATTATAATTTCCATAACAATTGTTGTAGGAATTACCATAATTATTAGAGGGATTACTAGGATAAGGCCTAGGATTAAAGTTGTTACCAAAATTGCCTAGGATTAACTTTCATATACGCGTTGTTACCAAAATTGTTCCTACCAACAAAATTCACATCCATAGATTCATTATTATTCATTATGAAGAAAACCCCATCTTGTTATCCTCGATGGAAACAATACAATACGTGCCTTGCTGCCCCTACTGTCACTGGGAAAGGACACCGCAAGATTGAACCCAAAGCTAAGCACTTCTCCCATTGCAAGAAAGATCAATCTAGTAGGCCAAACCAAACTGATAATTTGAAGAGACTTGCAAAGATACCAATCATACATAAAAGAATTCAGAGAAGATTCAAATATTGTTCATAGATAGACTTGATCATAAACCCACAATTCATCGGTCTCAACAAACACACCGCAAAAAGAAGATTACATCGAATAGATCTCCACAAGAGAGGGGGAGAACATTGTATTGAGATCCAAAAAGAGAGAAGAAGCCATCTAGCTACTAACTATGGACCCGTAGGTCTGAAGTAAACTAATCGCACTTCATCGGAGGGGCTATGGTGTTGATGTAGAAGCCCTCCATGATCGATGCCCCCTCCGGCGGAGCTCCGGAATAGGCCCCAAGATGGGATCTCATGGATACAGAAAGTTGCGGTGGTGGAATTAGGTTTTTGGCTCCGTATCTGATCGTTTGGGGGTACGTAGGTATATATAGGAGGAAGGAGTATGTCGGTGGAGCAACAGGGGGCCACGAGGGTGGAGGGCGCGCCTGGGGGGAGGCGCACCCCCTACCTCGTGTCCTCCTGTTTCCTTTCTTGACGTAGGGTCCAAGTCTCCCGGGTCTTGTTCGTTGAGAAAATCACTTCCCAAAGGTTTCATTCCATTTGGACTCCGTTTGATATTCCTTTTCTTCGAAACCCTAAAATAGGCAAAAAACAACAATTCTGGGCTGGACCTCCGGTTAATAGGTTAGTCCCAAAAATAATGTAAAAGTGGATAATAAAGCCCAATAATGTCCAAAACAGTAGATAATATAGCATGGACCAATCAAAAATTATATATACGTTGGAGACGTATCACTTGGCTTATATATTCGAACAATGGGCCTCCTCAAGTGCCCTAGGTCTTCGTGAGCAAGCAAGTTGGATGCACACCCACTTAGTTTCGTTGGTTGAGCTTTCATACATTTATAGCTCTAGTGCATCCGTTGCATGGCAATCCCTACTCCTTGCATTAACATCAATCGGTGGGCATCTCCATAGCCCATTGATTAGCCTCGTTGATGTGAGACTTTCTCCTTTTTGTCTTCTCCACATAACCCCCTCATCATATTCTATTCCACCCATAGTGCTATGTCCATGTCTCGCGCTCATATATTGCATGAAAGTTTATAGGTTTGAGATTACTAAAGTATGAAAAATTGCTTGGCTTGTCATCGGGGTTGTGCATGATGAGAGCATTCTTGTGTGACGAAAATGGAGCATGAATAAACTATATGATTTTGTAGGGATGAACTTTCTTTGGCCATGTTATTTTGAGAGGACATAATTGCTTAGTTAGTATGCTTGAAGTATTATTATTTTTATGTCAATATGAACTTTTGCCTTGAATCTTATGGATCTGAATATTCATGTCACAATTAAGAAGAATTACCTTGAAATTATGCCAAATAGCACTCCGCATCAAAAATTATGTTTTTATCATTTACCTACTTGAGGACGAGCAGGAATTAAGCTTGGGGATGCTAATACGTCTCCAACGTATCTATAATTTTAGATTGCTCCATGCTATATTATCTACTGTTTTGGATGTTTATGGGCTTTATTATACACTTTTATACCATTTTTTGGGACTAACCTAGTAACACAGAGCCCAGTGCCAGTTTCTATTTTTACCTTGTTTTAGAGTATCGCAGAAAAGGAAAATCAAACGGAGTCCAATTGACCTGAAACTTCACGGAACTTATTTTTGGAAGGAAAGCAAGCCGGGAGACTTGGAGTCCACATCAAGGAAGCTTCGACGAGGCCACGAGGTAGGGGGGGCGCCCACCCCCCTGGGCGCGCCCTCGACCCTCGTGGGCCCCTCGTGGCCCCCCTGACGTACTTCTTCCGCCTATATATATCTCCATATACCCTAAAAACATCGGGGAACACAATAGATCGGGAGTTCCGCCGCCAGAAGCCTCCGTAGCCACCGAAAACCAATCTAGACCCGTTCCGGCACCCTGCCGAAGGGGGCATCCCTCTCCGGTGGCAATCTTCATCATCTTGGTGCTCTCCATGACGAGGAGGGAGTAGTTCTCCCTCGGGGCTGAGGGTATGTACCGGTAGCTATGTGTTTGATCTCTCTCTCTCATGTTCTTGATTTGGCACGATCTTGATGTATCGCGAGCTTTGCTATTATAGTTGGATCTTATGTTTCTCCTCCCCCTCTACTCTCTTGTAATGAATTGAGTTTCCCCTTTGAAGTTATCTTATCGGATTGAGTCTTTAAAGATTTGAGAAAACTTGATGTATGTCTTGCCGTGCGTATCTGTGGTGACAATGGGATATCACGTGATTCACTTGATGTATGTTTTGGTGATCAACTTGCGGGTTCCGCCCATGAACCTATGCATAGGGGTTGGCACACGTTTTCGTCATGATTCTCCGGTAGGAACTTTGGGGCACTCTTTGAGGTTCTATTTGTTGGTTGAATAGATGAATCTGAGATTGTGTGATGCATATCGTATAATCATACCCACGGATACTTGAGGTGACATTGGAGTATCTAGGTGACATTAGGGCTTTTGTTGATTTGTGTCTTAAGGTGTTATTCTAGTACGAACTCTAGTGCTGTTTGTGACACTTATAGGAATAGCCCAACAGATTGATTGGAAAGAAAGAATAACTTTGAGGTGGTTTCGTACCCTACCATAATCTCTTCGTTTGTTCTCCGCTATTAGTGACTTTGGAGTGACTCTTTGTTGCATGTTAAGGGATAGTTATGTGATCCAATTATGTTATTATTGTTGAGAGGACTTGCACTAGTGAAAGTATGAACCCTAGGCCTTGTTTCCTAGCATTGCAATACCGTTTACGCTCACTTTTACCATTTGTTACCTTGCTGTTTTTATATTTTCAGATTACAAAAACCTTTATCTACTATCCATATACCACTTGTATCACCATCTCTTCGCCGAACTAGTGCACGTATACAATTTACCATTGTATTGGATGTGTTGGGGACACAAGAGAATCTTTGTTATTTGGTTGCAGGGTTGCTTGAGAGAGACCATCTTCATCCTACGCCTCCAACAGATTGATAAACCTTAGGTCATCCACTTGACGGAAATTTACTACTGTCCTACAAACCTCTGCACTTGATGCCCAACAACGTCTACAAGGAGAAGGTTGTGTAGTAGACATCAATAGGATTTTGTATCGGCCCAGTCGGCTACCCGTGTTTCGTATTGGAGGGCCTTAACACTAGACGCAGCCCGAGATAGTCTCCAGCTTATTGCCCATTCGAAAGAAAAAAAGAGACACCTCCAGCTTATGACTACTCATCGGTAACCTTTTTCAACTTGGCATCCATGAAATTAGAGGATGCGGTACTGGGTACAGACACTCACACTGGTTGCGTAGCGCGGCAAAGTGAGGTGTCAAAGGGAAGCGCGCGCGGGAGGGGGGAGGGTTTTTGTTAGGCCAAGAAGGTGAGAAGCCAACTTGGGATCGGTCCGGACGGGGAAATATCATGTGCTCCCATACTCACTACTCCCTCTATTCCTAAATATATTTCTTTTTAGATATTGCAATAAGAGACTACATAGGGAGCAAAATGAGTGAACCTACACTCTAAACTATGTCTATATACATCCATATGTAGTCCATAGTGAAATCTCTAGAAAGACTTATATTTAGGAACGGAGGGAGTAGTAGTTTCATGCATATGACACTAGTCTATGTTACTACTCCCTCCTTTCAAGTATATAGGGCTTATCTCAAATTCTTAGTTTTTCCATTTTATAAGGATCAATTTGGCTGTTCCCCATCACAAGTTTAGATTTCAAGGTGCATTAAATAATTGCATGCAAGTATTAAGAGAAAATTGACCAATGCATGTACTTTATGCATGCATGCATTGCAATTAATACAATGGTAAACATACATTTTTGAGGAAGTTTTGAGTCTATAGCTAATTAAATGAAGCAAGCTTAGCAACAACAAACTAAGCACCTAGTACTACTGGAATCAGCAGATTTACCGTCTGCCGACTCTTTGCCATCAGCTAGCGGACGGCAAAGAAAGGCTTTGCCACCAGCCACAAGAAAACAGACGGCAAAGAGGTAGCGGACGGCAACAAAAGTCTTTGCCATCAGCATATATTTGCTAGTAGACGGCAAAGAGGGTGGGTGGCGGGCTTGCAAGGATGACCTAACGACCATTTTCTTTGCTGTTTGCTGGCTGATGGCAAAAATTATTTGCCGTCCGTTCCCCCCGGCCCCACCCCACTAGCTACGCCCTTTGTCGTCTGCTAGCACATGGCAAAGAGGTGTGACCTGCTAGCAAAAAAGGGGCCGCGCTCGTGCCCCCACCCATCTCTCTGTCCGTAATCTCTCTCATCTGCCCGAGCCGCTGCCACCCCTCACCCCTGCCGCCGCCCCTAACCCGCGCCGCCACCCCCATCACCGGCCGCCCCGCCCGCCCAGCCGAGCCGCCGCCGCTGGCCTCGCCGCCACGCCCGCCCCGCCCGCCCGGCCACGCCGCCCCCATCCCGAGTCGCCGGCCGCCCCGCACCACCCCGCCCCTGTCCCGAGCCGCCGCCGCCCGGCCGCACCACACCACCCGGCCCCGTCCCGAGCCGCCGCCGCCCCTCATAGTGGTGAGTTTTTTCTTCTGTTATTTAGATTTATTTTATGCTTGTTTAGTTTATGTTAGGTTAGTTTAGTTTAGGTTATTTAGTTTAGTTTAGGTTAATTTAGTTTATTTTAGGTTACATTTAGTTTATAGTTTTGTTTAGGTTTTTTCCTGTTCTTTAGAATAATCAAGAAAGATGAAAAAAGGAATAAGTGGAAGAAGAAGAAGAAGAAGAGAGAGCAATAAGTAGTAGAAGAAGAAGATGATGAAAAAAGAAGAAGTAGAAGTTGAAGATGAAAAAAGAAGTAGGAAAAGGAGGCACCCGGGGACGATCGGGTTAATTAGGGGGTTCCTCACTGTCGATGGAACCCTAAATAGCAAGTATCATCGGTGCGAGATACATGTGGTCGTCGGTGTCGAACACTACATCCATGTCCCACAAGTGATGCCGACTTCCCGCGTCCCAAAGAAACTGTTCTCGGCGTCGATGGAGGTCGAACACCATCGCGAATTTGCCTGGCAGCCTCTGCGATGACGATTTAAAAGAAAAGTGTTGAAACTTGAAACACCCAAACTGACTCAAGTCAGTTTGGTTGGTTGAAGTTTCAAAACATGGCTTTAATCCTCATCGCAGAGGCTGCCAGACAAATTCGCACTGGTGTTCGACCATCATCGGCCACCAGAACTATTGTTGTGGGACACCGGGCGCCGGCTTCACTTGTGGAATGTGGATCTAGTGTTCAACGCCGAGCGCCACATGTATCTCGCACCGATGATACTTGCTATTTAGGGTTCCATCGACGCCAAGGACCCCCTAACCCGCTCATTCTGTTGTCAATATTTAGTTAGGTCGACGGAAGAAACAAAATTGCTATGTTACTCATCTTTGGATTTAAATGTGTAGTTATTTCCTCCCTGCGAGGGTCTAGTGTTCGACGAGTTCTGCCCCTGCGATCGTTGGTGAGCACAAATGACATTGCCTCCTCCCCCCTTCATTTGCTCTATTCCGGTCTTCGTGCCGATGGAACTTGCTAGCTATAGGTGTCAATCATCAGTATGCGTAACCACTATTCGTCTCCCGTTCGAAAGGGGTACATTTATAAATATGCGTGCATTTGCATATTTATAATCGTGATTCTTTCGAATTGTCCAACGTTATCCATGGACAGCCCAAGTATGTGTAGATTGGGTTCGTTTTCCCATATGCTCTGCTCCGGATCCGATGCAGAATTATGTCAGTGCCTCCCTGTTGTTCTCCGGGTACAGATCCTCTCTGCTTATTGCCGAGACATGTATCAGGAGAACAGCGGGGAGGTGCTGCTGAAATTTTGCGTCAGATCCAGAGCAGAGCATGGGAAAACAAACCCAATCTACACATACTCGGGTGGGATTAGGACCTATCTTTACCCATTAGTGTGTATGTTGCATGGACGTAATAAAACTGACAAACTCCATTAACTGATGGATATGGTTTGCTTAATTATGTATATATTTCCTGTGTGTCTAGTAGGAAGTCAATATGAGTGGTCGTGCATGGATGTACACTGGTTACACTAGTCAGAAAGTTTGGACCGAGGAATGGTTAACCAAAACCAAGGGGTTTGTTAGAGCCGCATTTGCAAATGGCCAGGAATTAAGCTGGTGCCCTTGTGCCCGTTGCCACAACTATAAAAAGAGGGACGAGCTTGAAATGAGTAAAGACTTGCAGAAGTTGGGTTTTACGCCTGGTTACACGGTCTAGACATTACATGGTGAGTCTACCCAACGTGCCAGAGGCGAGGTGGTTCGTCGTTGCAACGAGGAGAATGGTACCGGGACCGCAGAGATGGTGCAAGACTTTGACGATGCTCGGGGCTCGGACGAGGAGATGGAGGAATTTGCAAAGGCCTTCACTGAAATGTTGGAGTCCTCAAAACGTCCTCTCCACGAGCACACTGAGCTTTGTCAGCTGGATGCCATCTCACAAATAATGGCTTTGAAGGCTCAATTCAACTTGGGCAGAGAATGCTATGACGCAATGATGACAGTATTCGGACGGTTTCTACCCAAAGGCCATGTGCTACCTCCAAACCTTTACCAGTCAGACAAAATCCTCCATGCTCTTAAGATGCCCTATGAGAAGATACATGCCTGTGAGAAAGGACGTGTCTTATTTAGGCGTCAGTATGAGGACTTGAACTATTGTCCCATTTGCAATTCTTCTAGGTATGTTGTGGTAGACAACGGTATGGGTGAGAAGATGCAGACCAAAATACCCATTAATGTTCTTCGGTATATGCCAATCGAACCAAGACTTCAACGTCTTTTCATGGTCGAAGAGACGGTTAGACAGATGACATGGCACAAAATAGGAAAAAGGACTGAACTAGATGCAGATGGGAATGTGATGATGGTGCACACATCGGATGGTGAAGCGTGGAAGCGCTTCGATGCATTACATAAGGAAAAACGGCAGATCCAAGGCATCCTTGAGTCGCCGTCAGAACAGACGGGTTCAGTGTGTTTGGTCAGATGGCAACCCCATACAGCTGTTGGCCCATCTTTGTCATTCCACTTAATCTCCCCCTAGGCAGCTTATGCAAAGAAAGAACATTTTCCTGACATTGATAATTCCAGGGCCCAACTATCCAGGGAAGAATATGAATGTGTACATGCAGCCTCTTAAGGACGAATTTCCAGAAGCTTGGGATCATGGGTTCAACACATACGATGCCTTTAGCAAAAAGAACTTCATAATGCGTGCCTGGTACATGTACTCGACGCCTGACTTGCCGGATATGCGCTATTTGTTGGCTGGTGTGTGCATGGAAGGTTCCCGTGCCCCACAAGCAAGGGAGCTCTTGAGTTTCGTTGGCTGATGCGAGGGCACAAGTATAGTTTCTTTGACTTACATAGACCGTTTCTACATCCTGGCCATAAGTTCAGGAAAGACAAGAAGAACTTCATCAAAGGTAGAGTTGTCAAACACTCTGCACCACCTGCGTTGACAGGCCAACAAACCCTATATCAGTTAAACGCTCTTGTGCCAGGTCCAGAGCGTCCAGGGTATTTCAAGGGGTATAATAAGGAACACGCTTGGACTCACAAGACATGCTTCTGGGATCTGCCGTACTTCAAAGACCTCCTTTGCCCACACAACATCGACGTGATGCACACTGAAAAGAATATGGCCGAAGCCATTTTTGGTACATTGTTCGGCATAGAGGGGAAATCAAAGGATAATACTAAGGCTAGAGTCGGTCAAGAGGAGCTATGTGATAGACCATTACAAAACATGAAAGAACCGAAAGGAAAGGGGAACTCGACGAAGCGAAAGGCATGGTTCAATCTTGGAAGGCCAGCTATTTAGGAAATTATTTTGTCGGTGAGAATGCAGTTAATGTTCCCCGATGGGTATGCAACAAATCCAAAGAGGGGAGTGAGTCTTCAAAAATTAAAAATATTTGGTCTAAAAAGTCATTATTGGCACATATGGATTGAGCGGAAAATGTCGGTGATGTTGTGTGGCTTCATCCCTGAGGATGAATGGCTAGTACTGGCAGAGCTGAGCTATTTCTTCCGTGTTATTTGTGCAAAAGAACTATCGCCTGGCCTCCTAGAAGAAATGGAACAGTTGGCGCCGGAGTTGATCTGTAAGTCAGAGATGATCTTTCCGCCAAGCTTCTTTAATCCAATGCAACATTTGATTTTACATGTCCCGACCGAGGCACAATTGGGGGGGTGCAAAATTGTTGGTGCTACTCAACTGAGAGGATGCAGAAGACGCTTTGAACAAAATGTAAAAATAAACATAGAATAGAAGCATCAATGGCGGAGGCATTCATCACTGAGGAGGCGGCAAACTTCATGACAACACTTTACGAAGCCAAAATCATCATTTGCATAATCCGAAGCCTCGGTACAATGCTGACGAGCCTAAAAAGGGTGCATCCAACCTCAGCCTATTCAAAGGAAATCTCGCACCAGCTAGTGGTTGGAAACCAGTATCGTTGGATGTTGAGGAATGGCGGACCATTTCGCGGTATCTCTTCAACAACCTAACAGAAGTGCGGCCGTACATCAAGTAAGATCTCGGTACATTATTTGGCAACTTCTAATTCCTTTAAACTGCTCTTATTCCTGGATATTTGATGCAGTCGATACGTCGCCATATTCTCGTATGGAGCGGTGATCCAAAAGGATTCAGTCGAAGGGTATGAGCTTCTGGCAAAGCAAGGAGCCGAATATCCCGGTTTCATCTCTTGGTTCAAAAAAATGGTAATTTCCATTAGACCCTTTCATTTCTTTGGCTAATTTGCGACTAACGCAACAATCCTTTCGTATTAAACTTGTAGGCTAAGTCAGAGATTATGGAAGCCGAATTGAGACAAGTAGCTAATGGTTTGGACTATAAGGTCCGTTCATTTGACAAATACGACATCAACGGGTATCGCTTTCGTACCAACGGAAAAGAGCTATCTATGGCCGACTGAAAGTCTACAATTGTTGTGTCTCTGCTATCGGCGAAGGAGGTATCGAGTTTTATGGAAGAGTTGAAGCAATTTATGAAGTTCAATTCTATGGTGAAAACCCACGAGACATCGTAGTCTTCAGATGTTATTGGTTCCAGCCGAGGGAGACTAGAAGGACTCATGAACATATAGGGCTAGTCGAAATCAAACAAAGCACCCATTTGGATGTTCCCGATGTCTATATTACGGCTCAATAGGCAACCCAAGTTTTCTATCTATCGTGGGCCTGTCAAAGTGATCCAAATCTCAGTGGTTGGGATGTCATTTATGAAGTGCCGCCACGTGTTAGACCACCTCCCCCCAATGAAGAGGATTATGAACCTCACATTAGCCAAGACACATATGATGAAGGAGAATTCTTCCAAGAAACACGTCTTTCCAAAAAACATTTCAAGAACCGCTCTACTCCACCCAAAACATTGAAGTAGACAACGATAGTGAATCCGACTTCACCCCTGAGCTGGAACAAGAATAGCTGGAAGAAGAAGAAGTTACTGCTACAGATGACATGTCAATGCTTGAACGATTACGTAAAGGTGGCCTTCCAGATGATGATGCATTTATTAATGATGATGATGAGCACGTTATTACCGATAGTGATGATGATGATGGATTTCTTAATGATGATGATGAGCGCGTCATTACCGATAGTGATTATTAGGTATTCAAATTTTTATGTTGTACTTGATTTATATAGTTATGTGTATTATTGTATCCTTTATATAGCTGGTATGTATAATTTTCTTACTTTGTATGATTGTTTCTTATACGTAGTGCCATGTTCTTGATGTCCGTCCTCGTCGGCCCTTGCCTACTTTATGATTCAGATGTGGTAAATTCACTTTCATAAATATTTGTTGCATTTCGCATTTGTGACAATTATGGCCATCAAGTTGACATAGAGATATTTTAATCTAGGAGGTATGTGAACCGGAATTTGAAACCGACCCTCTTGTTGAGAAGTTAAATTTAGTTGAAAAAGAAAATGAGTATTTGAAAGAAAAAATTAAAAGAATTGAAGAAGAGAAGATGACATTGGAGTTGTATGTTGCCGATGTCATCGATGATCACAAGATGAAGATGAATGCAATGCGCTTGAAGATGGATGCAATGTGCCTGAAGCTTAAGAAGATTAGAAAATATGCCATTGATAATGAGGCTTGGTATCATTATGCTGTTGGATCAATTGTTACCTTAGTTGCGATCTTCCCCACATTTGTTGTGATGAGGGTAAGTTTTCTCTAGTGTTTTGCTTTACAACTGGATACTTAGCTTATTTTCCTCCTAAATGGCATAATTACCTAAGTTAGATAAAAAATGAGCTATACTTAGCTTATTCAGTTCATTTATGACATACTTAGCATACTTAGGTCAAAAATGTCATGATAATCTTTGTTACCTCCGAAATGATATAGACTTAGCTTATTTCCTCGAAAATGACATAATAACCTTACTAAGCTCCAAAATGACCTATTTACCTAGCTTAGCTCTAAAGTGACCTACACTTAGCATTTTTACCTAGCTTAGCAATAAAATGGCATTTTTACCTACCTTAGTTAGAAGAAGATAAAGAAGAGGAGAGGAGAAAAAGAAAGAGAAGAAAAAAAATCTTCTTCTTCTTCGTCTTCTAACTTTCATATTTCCCAATTTGCAGATTTGCTTTACATGAGGAAGCTTGGATTCATGGAGTGTACTATTCTTTTGATGCTTCCTTGTTGTTTATGAAAACTTGTTTGGATATGTATGTCGTTGTTGGGAACTTGTTTCTGGTTATGTATATATGGATATGTTCGATTGTGTTGAACTATGTTGTTGGATTTGATGAAATATGTTGTTGGACATGCTGTTGGATATGTTGGATATGTATGCATGTATATCTATGTTTGAAACCATGTCTAATTAATTGGATTTAAATAAAAACAGGGGATGTATAGCCTCTTTGCCGTCTGCTAGCAGACGGCAAAGAAGACACGTGGCAGTCACCTGTGCAAACTGGGAACACTGGCTGCCTATTTGGTCATTTTGTCGTCTGCTGGCAGACGACAAAGTGACCAGCTATGCCATCTGCCAGCAGACGGCAAAGATTCAGACCTCTTTGTCGTCGGCTGGCGGACGACATAGCTGGACACGTGGCAGTTTCCCAGTGCTGCCTAACTGAGCTCTTTGCCGTCTGTCAGCGGACGGCAAAGAGCTTTGACTCTTTGCTGTCCGCTGGCAGACGGCAAAGAGCGCCGTTAACACCCTAACGGCTCTCACCCCACCGCACTGCCATCCGTTATCTTTGCCGTCTGCTAGCCTTGGACGGCTGACGACACAATCCTTTGCCGTCTGCTGGCTGACGACAAAGACGTTTGCCGTCCGGGAGGCGGACGGCAAAGAAGCTGATTCCAGTAGCATACTATGCATTGGAGACTTGAGTTGCTAAGACATTTACTGCACTTAGCACCTCATGTAAGCACATTTGCATTGGAAGAGGTCGTAATTCCATACTGTATCATAATATGATACTCAACACTCTCTTTCTTCATTTAATTCTATGCCACCTCATCAAATTTTCCTACTACTAGTTGGGATGCGTGATAGTACTTATAAGACTCCCATTACAACCAGCCTGGTAGAATTAAAATACCTAATCTAAATGGTCGCCGCCCGATCTCTTTGTTTTCCTCCAGCATCCGGCAGAAGAAGAAATGTGCAAGACACCGGCTGTATTCGCCGGCGTCGCCTCGGTGGTGGCCTTCATGGGATAGAATCGGTGGCGGCCTCCCGTGTTCTACTTCTCCTCAATGATGGCGGTGGGCGGGGACGTGCTGTCCGTCACCTCGTCGACATCCGCGTAGCCGCATCACCTCATCGACATCCGCAGCGGCTTCTTTCTCTACCTGCATGTCGCGACTACGAGCGCGACGATGGTAGATGGCGCAATTGTAGACACTGGAGGCAATGTACAATGCGGTGGCATCGAGAGCAGCGACAATGCCCGTGCCACCGTGCTCCCCGAAAAGCCGGCGTGGAGCAAGTTGGCACTCTTCCTTGAGCTGTATTGGAGAGGTGAGCTGTGGAACCACGCGTTGGCTTAGTGCGATAACTGCCTTCGACGGGCTAGGCAAGGTAGGTGGAGAAGCGAACTGCCTTGCTCATAACTGCCGGGCTCGGCGGGCCACCCAGACGGCTTTTATGCCGGAGAACTGGTCTTCCAGCTCGTCGGATGCTGCCAAAAGAGTGGACAAAATGGTGGAAGGAGGATCTTGGCTGGCGTCCTGCTCCTGAACGGGCGTGTGTGGCCGTAGTTGGTTTCTCGCATCCACGCAGTTTTAAATGTAGGTTTTTGAATGCGGCGAGGAGGCGGGTATAGCTGGCAGTGCAGCGGGCGGCGCCCTGGGCCGGCGCGCCGCTTCAAGTGGCGGACGCAGTGAGAGGTCGCGTCTGCCCTGACCCCCGTTGACCGTGGACCTTGACGGTGTATGTCACCTTGTGTCCAGATCTGAGATACCACGTGTACCAGATGAATGACTCCAAGCTCGACCACTGTGATGCAAGAGGTGCGAGCCAAGGAACACTGTGCGAACGAGTAGTAGTAGTTCATTGGTTGGCTTCAATTTTTTGATTCGGTTGTTGTGCTGCTACCGTCCAATATTCGCATGTGGTTGTTTCTAGAATAAGAAAAAGAGGTACCCCTACTTTTGTTACTCCCACCATGCCTAGCCTAAGGTTAGTAGGTGACATCGCGCTTGGCTATTCGCCTCTTCCAGAAGTCGAACAATAATGATGGTACTACAGTAGTACTTCTGGCAATCTGACACCAAATGAACTGCGGCACGTCCACCGCTTGTAAGCAAAAGTTTATCCTCGCGCTGTGATCCGACGCGCACGTGTTGGCGAGGGAGAAGGCATAGCAAGAAAGCTTCTCGTAGTTCTGCTAGTTAACGGTACAAATCAAAAGTTAGTACGTACTCTCTCCAAAAAGGGATGACCATGTCATGGCTACCCGCCATCCCGTGCTCCGACATTGAGTATGTGCACTATTCACGTGCCATCGAGGAGAAAAAATATTGCGTAGTAGTAGGTGCCATCGAAGTGCATTACTCACATATGCACTACTTATCTAATTATCTCCATTTTCTTGCATGACACATGCACCTTGATGCTAGATGTCTCGCGTATTGGCAAAAGGATGAACAAAGCTCACATAAAAAAAGATTGAAGAACATAGATTTGGCCAATGCGGGGCTGTGGGAAGGGGTCCTTAGGGCAAGCTTTATTAAGGTCCTTAAAATCGACACAAAGGCGCCAGGATTTGTCCTTCTTTGGCACCATGACCAGGTTTGCTAGCCACTCTAGGTGTTTTATTTCTCGAATACACCCGGCTTCAAGTAGCTTGGCTAGCTCCTCCCCCATAGCTTGCCGCTCGGGTTCGCAAAATCGACATAGCGCTTGCTTAACTGGCTTGAACCCCTTTATTATATTGGGGCTGTGTTCGGCTAGTCTGCGTGGGATTCCTGGCATATCCGAAGGGTGCCAGGCGAAAATCTCCTAATTCGCTCGCAGGAATGCCCCTAGGACAGCTTCGACCGCCAGATCCAGCTGTGCCCCAATGGCTGCTGTTTTGTTGGCATCCGTTGGGTGGACTTGGAATTTGACTATTTTGTTTGCTGGCTTGAAAGAAGTGGACTTAGGTCTTTTATCCAGAATTACGTCGTCTCTATCCACTTGGAACGCAAAGTTGTGAGCTCCTCGGCCGTGAGGGCCGCAGACAGTGCCTTGAGGGCCAGGGATGCGATTTTGTTTTCAGCGCAGAGTGCTATGTCCGGATCACTAGCGACAATGATGACTCCGTTGGGCCCGGGCATTTTGAGTTTCATGTACCCATAATGAGGTATGGCTTGAAATCGAGTGAAAGCATCTCGCCCTAACAGGGCATGGTATCCACTATTGAAAGGTGCCACCTGGAAGATTAATTCTTCGGACCTATAGTCCTCAGGCGTGCCGAATACCACATCAAGTTTTACTTGTCCTGAACACCGTCAAGGGAGTCCTAGATTAGGGGGTCTCCGGACAGCCGGACTATATCCTTTGGCCGGACTGTTGGACTATGAAGATACGAGATTGAAGACTTCGTCCCGTGTCCGGATGGGACTCTACTTGGCATGGAAGGCAAGCTAGGCAGTACGGATATGAATATCTCCTCCTTTGTAACCGAGCATTTGTAACCCTAGCCCTCTCCTGTGTCTATATAAACCGGAGGGTTTTAGTCCGTAGGACAACATACAATCATACCATATGCAAGCTTCTAGGGTTTAGCCTCTCTGATCTCGTGGTAGATCAACTCTTGTAATACTCATATCATCAAGAACAATCAAGCAGGACGTAGGGTATTACCTCCATCAAGAGGGCCCGAACCTGGGTAAACATCGTGTCCCATGCCCCCTGTTACCATCCGCCTTAGACGCACAGTTCGGGACCCCCTACCCGAGATCCGTCGGTTTTGACACCGACATTGGTGCTTTCATCGAGAGTTCCACTGTGTCGCCACCATAAGGCTTGATGGCTCCTTCGATCGTCGCTAGCGATGCTGTCCAGGGTGAGGCTTTCCTCCCCGGACAGATCTTCATATTCGGCGGCTTTGCACTGCGGGCCAATTCGCTTGGCCATCTGGAGCAGATCGAGAGCTACACCCCTGGCCATCAGGTCAGATTTGGAAACTTGAACTACACGGCCGACATCCGCGGAGACTTGATCTTCGACGGATTCGGGCCCATGTCGGATGCACCGCACAGTCGCAACGAGCATGACGTAACTCTGTCATCGGACAATGTTCGGGAGACCGCATCCGCAACTACTCCGTCCATCAATCAGGAGTAAGTCACGCCATCTGAGAGCGAAGAGATAGACCCCGCCATGGAGGCCGCACTCTCAGTGGCGATAGAGCCAGATATTGACTTCACCCCTTACGAGAGCCGTGTCGCCGAACCACTGGATTCGTCTCCGGCCATGGACTCCGAGCCGCTCACATTCATGCCCATCGAGGCCGACTGGGTGCCGATCATGTAGTTCACCTCCGTGGATATCTTTCAGCACTCACCTTTCGGAGATGTGCTAAATTCATTAAGGTCTCTCTCCCTGTCAGGAGAACCATGGCCGAACTATGTCCGGCTAGAATGGGATGCGGACGACGAAGAAATTCGCTGCCCACCCACCACCCACTTAGTAGCCACTGTCGACGACTTAACCGACATGCTCGACTTCGACTCCGAAGACTTCGATGGTATGGACAACGAAGCCGGAGACGAACAGGATATGATATATACATGGTGGACACCCCCAAAGAAGGCAATGGCGATGAGATAGCGGAGGATGACCCCTCCAAGAAGCAACCCAAGCGCCGACGTCAGCGGCGCCACTCTAAGTCCCGCCACAGCAAGAGCAGTGATACCGGCACAGGAGATAACAACACTCCGGATAGCAACAAAGAAAACAATCCCCTCCAGCACGGTGTAGAGCTAGAGGACGAACAAGCTAGCCCTCCAGAGCAGGCATCAGATGGAGAAACGGAGGAGGACAATTACATGCCTCTCTCCGAAGACGAGGCGAGCCTCGGCGACGACAAGTTTATCGTGCCTGAGGACCCCGTCGAGCAACAGCGCTTCAAGCGCCGGCTTATGGCCACGGCAAATAGCCTGAAGAGAAAACAGCAACAGCTTCAAGCTGATCAAGACTTGCTAGCAGACAGGTGGACCGAAGTCCTTACGGCGGAGGAGCATGAACTCGAGCGCCCGTCCAAGAGTTACCCAAAGCGCAGGTTGCTACCTCACTTGGAGGAGGAAGAATTGAAACCTCATTCACCAGTGTACGATGCGGCTGACCGGCCACTACGTGGTCAAGCCAGAGAGGCGTTTCAGCCTAAAGTTCGGACCGCACCCCGTCGCCACTCAGTCAAAAATACTAAGGCCCGGAGCAACACAGAGGACCTACGAGGCATCTTGGACAGTAAGGCGAAAATCGCAAGGTCAATATACGAGACACGGGCACGTGCGCCCACACGGGACGATGATCGTCGCGTCGAATACACCAAGAGTATACCCAGCCGGGCCGAATACAGTAGACAAGACTCATATGAACTACGTCGGGATATAGCCTGGCACAGAGGTGCCGCCCACCCCCTATGATTCACTGATGAAGTTATGAATCATGAATTCCTGGAGGGTTTCACACCCGTAAATATCGAATCATACGGTGGCACAACAGATCCCGCTGTATGGATTGAGGATTTCCTCCTTCACATCTGCATGGCTCGCGGTGATGATTTACATGCCATCAAGTACCTCCCACTAAAACTCAAAGGACCAGCTCGGCATTGGCTGAATAGCTTGCCAGCGGATTCCGTCGGCAGTTGGGAGGATCTGGAAGATGCATTTCTCGACAACTTCCAGGGCACTTATGTGCGGCCACCAGATGCTGATGACTTGAGCCACACAACCCAGTAGCCAGGGGAATCGGCCAGAAAATTCTGGACACGGTTCCTGACTAAGAAAAATCAAATTGTAGACTGTCCGGATGCAGAGGCCCTAGCGTCATTCAAGCATAACATCCGCGACGAGTAGCTCGCCCGCCACCTCGGCCAGGAGAAGCCGAAATCTATGGCATCCATCACGACACTCATGACCCGCTTTTGCGCGAGCGAGGACAGCTGGCTGGCTCAGAGCAACAACACATCGAGGAATCTGGATACCTCGGATACCAAAGATGCTAACGGTAGGCAACGTCGTAATATACCAAAGCGCTGCAATAACGGCGATAACACCGAAGATACGGCAGTCAATGCCGGATTCAGAGGCCCTAGATCCAGTCAGCGGAAGAAGCAATTTAAAAGAAATACTCCGGCACCGTCCAGTATGGATCGCATACTGGATCGCTCGTGTCAAATCCACGGCACCACCGACAAGCCAGCCAATCACACCAACAGAGAATGATGGGTGTTCAAGCAGGCCGGCAAGTTAAATGCCGAGAACAAGGGCAAGGGGCTGCATAGCGATGACGAGGAGGAGCCCCGGCCGCCTAACACATGAGGACAGAAGGGGTTTCCCCCTCAAGTGAAGACAGTGAACATGATATACGCAATCCACATTCCCAAGAGGGAGCGGAAGCATGCACTAAGGGACGTCTATGCGATGGAGCCCGTCGCCCCAAAGTTCAACCCATGGTCTGCTTGTCCGATCACCTTCGATCGCAGGGACCGGCCCACTAGCATCCGTCATGGAGGATCCGCCGCACTAGTCCTAGACCCCATCATTAACGGATTTCACCTGACTCGAGTCCTTATGGACGGCGACAATAGCTTGAACCTGCTCTACCAGGATACAGTGCGAAAAATGGGTATCGATCCCTCGAGGATCAAGCCCAGCAAAACCACCTTTAAAGGCGTCATCCCAGGTGTAGAGGCCCATTGCATAGGCTCAATCACACTGGAAGTGGTCTTTGGATCACCGAATAACTTCCGGAGCGAAGAGTTAATCTTCGACATCGTCCCGTTTCGCAGTGGCTATCATGCACTGCTCGGACGGACAACATTTGCAAAATTCAATGCAGTGCCACATTACGCGTACCTCAGGCTCAAAATGCTAGGACCTCGCGTGGTCATAACAGTAAATGGAAACACAGAACGCTCGCTCCGTACGAAAGAGCAGACTGCGTCCCTTGCATCAGAGGCACAAAGCAATCTGTTCAGGCAGACCGCTCATTCGGCGTCACAGCCCCCGGACACCTTCAAGCGAGTCCAGAACAAGCTGCAACAGGATCGCCTGGCATGATCAAAGCTCGCCTAGCAATCCGGCCCCCGTCCCAGTCCCAGTGAAGCGACGAAATCCGTGCCGCATGTACATAACTACGCATTGAAAATACCATGGACATAGGCGGGGGCACAATCAGGACACGCCCCACATTGTGGCTTAACCACACTAGGGGCTGTATACCTTTGACATTCCTTTTCTCTTTCAGGGCCTAACTCTTTGGAAGCCCTTTCCGGCAGTACAATTGCCGGACACATTCCGGAAGCAACAACCAAGGTGGCAAGAAGCTAAGATGAACACGGGAACCGCCAGGTGGTCTCTAGTAATACTTGATATGCCCGCTTTTCACTATTTATGCGTAGCTTGCCCTGGGATAGGACATTTCGAATTGTCCTACTTTATTCTTATTGCACTACTTGTACCAGTACGCTTCGACGTATTATTCAAATAACAATGCATATCATTAATCTGTCATTGCATTATTTCAGTTTTCTCTTTCTCTTATATGTCCATTTACGACAATCCGCACCCGCACGTTCGGGTACGGTCAGTACGCCAGGGGCTCTCATTTACCCCACAATATGGCGCAAGAAGTTTGAACACTTTCGACAGTGCAGCACCCCGAACTTATAGCATTATATGCATCAGCTCCGAATCATGTCTTTGGTCAAATGTTGGGTCGCCCGGCTCCCATGCTTTGGTACCTTACGTTCCGCTATATCGGCTAAGGTAGCGGTGGGAGAACTACCGCGATTGTGTCCCGGTTCTTCTGGACGAGCACCTCAGTAGAGAAAGCCAAAAACTGACTGTCATGATAAGGCGAGAGACTGGTCGCTGTTTGAGAGGTCTCAAGTCCTTAAAGACTTTTCTGCTTCGGGCGAGGAGTCGGCCTTGTCCGGCTTATGCGTGTATAGCACCCCAAATTCGGCCCTCCGAATACCAGGGGCTTTGCCAAAAATTTAAAATCATAGACATATATGGCTAAGTGAGAGTGATAAAGCATTATAGTCTGATTTCCTGGTTCGTTGCGCTGAACACCTCCCTTAAAGGACCCAAGATTGGGGTAAAGAGTGTTCAGATTTACCCCGAACACCCCAGTACTAGTTACATGGGGGTAGAAGCTGACGACTGGCCAACTCTCATATGTTATAAGCGGCCGCACAGAAGGTAATATTTTAAATTAAGAAAGCGTCACATGGCGCAAAAGAACTCGTTTCATATTACAGGATCACATGGGCATGTTCATTCAAAAATTACATCCTTGGCACATTCATCTGCCACTAAGCGGGAACCCTTTAGGACACTTTCATAGTAATTCTCGGGGCAGCGATGCTCCTTGCCCTCCGGCGGCCCCTCCCTCACTAGCTTCACGGCGTCCAGCTTCGCCCAGTGCACCTTCGCTCGGGCAAAAGCCCTGTATGCACCCTCGATGCAGACGGACCGCTTGATGACTTCAAGCCGTGGGTAGGCTTCCACAAGCCGCCTCACCAGACCGAAGTAGCTGCCGGACAGGGGCTCGCCAGGCCACATCCAGACTATAAGGCCCCTCATGGCCTGTTCGGCCACCTTGTGAAGTTTGACCAACTGCTTCAGCTGGTCGCTCAAGGACACGGGGTGTTCGGTCCCAGTATACTAAGACCAAAGCAACTTCTCCGTTGAGCTCCCCTCCTCAGCCCGGTAAAACTCCGCGGCATCCAGTACACTGCGGGGAAGATCTGCAAACGCTTCTGGAGAGATCCGAACTCGGGTAAGAAAAAGGAAAGTCTCCTTCACATGCTTGCTTTGCATATTGAATGCCTTACCCGCTGCTATCTTCTTCACCGCGTCAATTTCCTGGAGGGCCTTGTGAGCTTCGGCCTTGGCGCTTCGGACGCTTTCAAGCGCCTGCGCGAGCTCAGACTCTGGCGTCTTGGAGTCAAGCTCCAAGGACTCATGCTTTTTGGCGAGAGCCTCGAGCTCTTGCTGCACCTCACCTACTCGGGCTTCTTGTTTCTCCCATTCCATGCGTTCTTTGGCCGCTTTATCTTCGGCCTTAGACAACGCCTTCCTCAGGGTCTCCATGTCGGTCGTGGCCCCTGAAAAATTCATGATGATCCTATTACTTTACACCCGAGCTTCTTTTTAACTATATAGACAGGGGTATATCTTACCTTTGCTCTCTTCGAGCTGCCTCTTGGTACGGCTGAGCTCGTCCTCGGAGCGCTTCAGGGCCTGCTTCAGCGCAGAGACCTCCGCAGTACGTGCGGCAGCGGCCAGCAGTGAAGCCTGCACATACACATAGACATACTCTAATTAGACTCCTGAGTTATCATTCGATCCTCTATTCGGCTTTTCTTCGCGAATGCCGAACAGAGCATCAGGGGCTACTATCTATGTTGTAATATTTTCTTATATTTTGATTGCTTACCTCAAAGCCTGTTAGGAGGCTGGCGCAAGCTTCGGTCAGTCCGTTTTTGGTAGACTGAACCTTCTCGACCACCGCACTCATAATAGGGCGGTGCTCTTCATTGATGGAAGCGCTGTGAAGCGTTTCCAGCAAGTTGTCCGGTGCCTCTGGTTGGACAGAGGACACCGGCATGGATAGTTGGCCCCCCTTAATGGGGGACCGCGTGCCGGAGTCTGTAACCATCGAAGGTTCCAGCCCAGTGTCCGGCTGGGTCCCAAACTCGAAGCCCGTAGGAGCCTCGCTCCCTTGGTACCCAGGGTCCGGGAGGTCGCCGTGAGGCGCCCCCAGGATCACCTCCCCTTGGCTCGGTGCCTTTTGAGACAACACCTCGGCGTTGTCCGTAGGGCGAGGGGTGGAAGCGGTTGGAGGAGAACTGTTGTTCATATCCGATGACTCCAAAGAGCCGCTCGACGAGTGTACGTCGAGATGAGCTCGGGAAGGACTACATAATCATGTTCGGCATGAGGACAGGCAGTACAATAAAACATACCATGAAGTACTACGGTGTCCGGACACTTACGACTTCGCCAGGGGCTTGTCCCTGGGTAGCCACTCGTCGCCGACATCGGCGGCCGTCGTGGCACAGTGCGGAGGGAGGGTCTTTCCCTTCTTGGACCCTTCGGCCTCCCCGGATGGGTCGGCCTTCCTTTTCTTGTCTCCCCAGCTGGGGGGAGAACTTTTCTCCTACTCCTCGTTTCCACGGGAGGAGTGCGCATCGGAGTCATCGGACGATGAGTCTGATATAACCTTGCGCCGGAGACCCTTTTGGGTCCCCGTGGCCTTCTTCTTGGCCTTCTTTTCCAGCACCTCGTAAGGTGCCGGATTCAGCATCTTCGTTAGAAGAGCGTCTGCAGGATCTTTGGGCAGGGGGCTGGGCAATCAAGCTGCTCCGCTGTCTCTATCCAGTCCTGTTAATGACATGAAAGCTTAGATCCAGCACATAACTAAACCGGGGCAAATAAATACCCTAATAGATATAAAAGCCTACCAAATGGGAGCGGCGCTTTGCGCTGAGTCTGCGGTCCTCGGTGAGGGAGGGAGGCATCTCGGCGCTCTTGAACAGCACCCTCCAGACATCCTCATGCATCGTGTCGTAGAGCTCTCGCAGCATCTGGTGCTTGGCCGAGTCGAACTCCCACAAAACAAATGCATGTCGTTGACACGGAAGGATCCGGTGGAAGAGCATAACCTGGACCACGTTGACGAGCTTAATTTTCTTGTTCGTCATGTTCTGGATGCAGGTCTGGAATCCGGTCAGCTCTACTGAAGAACCCCAGGACAGGCCCTTCTTTTTCCAGGAGGTGAGCCGCGTGGGGATTCCGGATCGAAATTTGGAGGCCGCCACCCAGTTGGAGTCACCCGGCTCGGTGATGTAGAACCACCCCGATTGCCACCCCTTTATGGTATCCACATAGGTGCCCTCGAGCCAGGTGACATTAGGCATCTTGCCTACCATGGCGCCTCCGCACTCTGCGTGCTGGCCACCCACCACCCTCGGTTTGACATTGAAGGTTTTCAGCCATATGCCGAAGTGGGGCCTGATGCAGAGGAAGGCCTCGCACACGACGATAAACGCCGAGATGTTGAGGATGAAATTGGGGGCCAGATCATGAAAATCCAGCCCATAGTAGAACATAAGCCCGCAGACAAACGGGTGGAGAGGAAATCCCTGTCCGTGGAAGAAATAGGTAAGAAAAACTACCCTCTCATGGGGTTCGGGCGTGGGGACGATCTGCCCCGCAGTTGGCAGCCGGTGCGCGATATCCGTGGCCAAGTATCCAGCTTCCCGTAACTTTTTGATGTTCTCCTCCGTGACGGAGGAGACCATCCACTTGCCTCCTGCTCCAGGCATGCTTGGAGCGGTTTGAGAAGAAGAACGCGAGCTTGGGCGCTAGAGATCGAGTGTGCGGGAGTGGGTAAGCGAGAAGGAAGAAGGCGTGGGTGAAAAAAGTAAATCTTTGTCCCTTTATAAGGGTGGAGGAGGCGATGTGTCTCCCCACTTGCCTGGCAAAACCGCTTATTCCCCAAGCGCCGTAATTGATGGCGCGGTTGGGTTACCCACGTCCGTATTGATGAGAATCCCATGATAAGGGGAACACGATCTCTGCTTTGACAAGATGTATCAAGAAAACCACCTCGCGATATGTGCAGAGCTGGTTGAGAAAAGCGGTTGGAATAAAAACCGGGCCATGGCGTGATGTCATGCTGTCAAAACGTGTCAACAAATTAGATTTGTGGAAATATTATTCTCTCTACGGTGGTATGTGGAACTTAATTTGCAGGGTCAGACACTATCCTTATATTCAAACTCTTCTATGATGTATTCGGAGGAGGAACCCGCCTTGCAATGCCGAAGACAACACTGCACGCCGGACTCATCGTCATTGAAGCCTGGTTTAGGGGCTAATAAGGGAGTCCTGGATTAGGGGGTCTTCGGATAGCCGGACTATATCATTTGGCCGGACTGTTGGACTATGAAGATACGAGATTGAAGGCTTCGTCCCGTGTCCGGATGGGACCCTACTTGGCGTGGATGGCAAGCTAGGCAGTACGGATATGTATATCTCCTCCTTTGTAACCGACCTTTTGTAACCCTAGCCCCCTCCGATGTCTATATAAACCGGAGGGTTTTAGTCCGTAGGGTTTAGCCTCTCTGATCTCGTGGTAGATCAACTCTTGTAATACTCATATCATCAAGAACAATCAAGCAGGACGTAGGGTTTTACCTCAATCAAGAGGGCCCGAACCTGGGTAGACATCGTGTCCCCTGCCTCCTGTTACAATCCGCCTTAGACGCACAGTTTGGGACCCCCTACCCGAGATCCACCAGTTTTGACATCGTCAATCGTGCTTCTCAACTGGGGATAATTCCTTGAAAGGTTGTACTGCTCTGCTCGATGCGTCTATTGTCTATTTGCATTTTGTCAAGCGTGTCCTCATAAATGAGGTTTAATCCGCTACCTCCATCCATGAGCAATTTAGTAAGCCGAAAGCCGTCCACAATTGGGTTTAGGACTAAGGCGGCTGGTGCACGGACTGATTGGGTTCGTGGTTCATTAGTGGCGTTGAAGGTTATCGCCATGCCGTTCCTATGGTTTATTGCGGCTACTTGGTTAACTTCGACGAGGTCCCGGAGTGCCCTTTTACGCCGATTATTTGAGGAAAAGGTCTCGAAGACCATGAATACATTGAGATCATTATCCCAAGTGGGGTACTTCTCTCGGGTAGTGTTGGTGAGGATTGCCTCACCACTCTTAGCCACCTGCCGGAGTATCCAACATGCCCGAAGGCTGTGGGTTGGTTCGGAATTTGGCGTTGCGTGTATCTGGTATGGCTTGTCGAGCCATTCATCGAGGAAAGTTCTCTGTCCCATTAAGGGCTTAATTTTCTTGTCCGTGAAGCTATGATCAGGCGTCCCATGAGGGTGCATCCTTTTTGCCCAGCCGGTGGGTGGCTTAAAGGTCGATGGTTCCCACTAAGCTGTCTGGGCTTTCCAAGCGCTTTCCGTTGCACAGTACTTCTGTACTATGTGTGCCAAATCTGCAAATTGCAGTATGAGGCGTCGATAGAGGGCATTGAGGATTCCCTTGTCCATGCAGTTTTGGTAAAAGACCGATACCGCATCGTCGTTTTCTGCAATCTTTAATCTTGTTTTTAACAAGCAAGAATCTAGCCCAAAAGTGATTCCTGAGGTTACTGTCATAAATACATTAAGTCGTATATATCTGGGCGGCCAGAATTGCTGGGAGAGTATTGATTGTGGTGGGCGGGTGGGTTTAAATTCAACCCTGTCCCATTGGGAATCCGGATTTTGCAAAATTTCTGAGGTGATTTGCCTAGGATCCAGAGTGTCCTGGGGATTTTTAGGCTCGACGCCTAATTCTATGTTCGGAGGACAGATGGTCTCTTCTCGAAGATGGGTATCCGGCTCGTAGGGCTCGGAGATCCAATCATAGTTCATTTTCAGCATAGGAGGAATGATTTCCCCTACTTGCCCTTCCACGACGGTCACTCGGTGGGTGACGGGTGGGGACTTGATTTCCCTCTCATCCGGTTTAAGCCCAATTAGATCATAATCTGTTGTGAACCCCAGGGTGGCGATGCAATCTATTAGTTCGTTTAAAGGCAAGATATCTAATGGATCCATCTTATCGATGCTTTCGGGGATGATGCCAAGATGGTTTTTGGCAATCTGGGGGACCCACCTTGGGCTTAATGGTCGGGCGAGCACCCATGGTGAAACTATAGATCTGGAGGACATGCCCAGGAACTAGGGCCCTTCCAGAGGCGATTTTGTCGTTGACGACAGGTGAGCCATCGATCCTTCTATTAACGAAACAGAGGAACTCCCAATGAAAACACCAATGTCGGTGTCAAAACCGGCCAATCTCGGGTAGGGGGTCCCGAACTGTGCATCTGAGGATCGAAGGTAATAGGAGGCAGGGGACACGATGTTTACCCAGGTTCGGGCCCTCTCGATGGAGGTAATACCCTACTTCCTGCTAGATTGACTTTGATGAGTATAGGGGTTACAAGAGTTGATCTACCTTGAGATCGTAATGGGTAAACCCTAGATGTCTAGCCTGTATGATTGTAATTGCCTCTACGGACAAAACCCTCCGGTTTATATAGACATTGGAGGGGCCTAGGGTTGTACAGAGTCGGTTTACAGGGAAAGGGATATTCATATCCGAACGCCAAGCTTGGCATCCATGCACAGGATAGTTCTATCCAGACACGTGGGGAAGTCCTTTATCTTGTATCGTCATGACCCACCAGTCCAGCCGATATCACATAGCCCGGACACATGGGGAACCCCTAATCCAGGACTCCCTCACCTGGAGACTTGGAGATGAAGTCAGAGGAGCCACGAGGTTGCCACAAGGACGGAGGGCGCCTCTCCCCCTTGTGGTCCCCTCGTGCACCTCCTGACCTAATTCTTTCACCTATATATTCCCAAATATCCCCAATCCACTAGAGGAATCCACGAAAAGACTTCTCCACGGCCATAACCTTCTGTACTCGTGAGATCCCATCTAGGGACCTTCTCCGGCACCCTGCCGGAGGGGGATTCGGTCATGGAGGGCTTCTACATCAACCCTATTGCCCTTCCGATGAAGCGTGATGGTAGCTAGATGGCTTCTTCTCTCTCTTTGATTCTTAATACCATGTTCTCCTCGATGTTCTTGGAGATATATTCAATGTAATACTTTTTTGCGGTGTGTTTGCCGAGATCCGATGAATTGTGGATTTATGATCAGCTTATCTATCAATATTATTTGAATCTTCTCTGGATTCTTTTATGCATGACTTGATATCTTTGTAATTCTCTTCGAACTATCGGTTTGGTTTGGCCAACTAGATTGGTTTTTCTTGCAATGGGAGAAGTGCTTAGCTTTGGGTTCAATCTTGCGGTGTCCTTTCCAAGTGACAGTAGGGGTAGCAAGGCACGTATTGTACTGTTGCCATTGATGATTAAAATATGGGGGATTCATCATATTACTTGAGTTAATTCCTCTACATCATGTCATCTTACTTAATGCGTTATTCCATTCTTTATGAACTTAATACTCCAGATGCATGGTGCATAGTGGTCGATGTGTGGAGTAATAGTAGTAGATGCAGAATCGTTTTGGTCTACTTGACACAGAAGTGATGCCTATATTCATGATCATTGCCTTAGATATCGTCATAACTTTGTGCTTTTCTATCAATTGATCGGCAGTAATTTGTTCACCCACCGTATTATTTGTTATCTTGAGAGAAGCCTCTAGTGGAACCTATGGCCACCAGGTCTATTTTCCATCATATAAGTTCTATTTTCCATCATATTAGTTTCCAATCTACTATTTTGTAATCTTTTACTTTCCGGTCTATAAACCAAAAACACCAAAAATATTTACTTTATTATTTATCTATCTCTAGCAGATCTCACTTTTGCAAGTAACCGTGAAAGGATTGAGAACCCCTTTATCGTGTTGGGTGCAAGTTGTTTGATTGTTTGTGTAGGTTTTCGGTGATTTGTGTGTTGTCTCCTACTAGATTGATACCTTGGTTCTCAAAGTGAGGGAAATACTGAAATCTACTTTGCTGCATCACCCTTTCCTCTTCAAGGGAAAAATCAACGCAAGCTCAAGAAGTAGCATTGTCTTCCATTCTGATCCATACTACCTAGCTGATGTTAGTCTTCGTGATTTCACTGTATTGCTTACTTGACTATGGCCTGTCTAGTGTAGTTTATCTTCCGCTGCATATCATATAGGCTCATACAAACAGTTTGTCTTCAAAGACCTCGTGTTTTGAAGAATTTCATAAAAATTGCCTATTCACCCCCGTCTAGTCGATAACTAGCACTTTCATATTAATATCCAACGGCCGTGCTGCTTCTTCCACCTCTTGTCTTCTTGCTCCAGCCGCCCAAACCAGTCTCGGTCGTACCAGCTACTCTTACCTCCCATGGATGGTTGTGCTTCAGCACAGGCCTCACCGCGCGACCCTACTCCCACTGCTAGCCAGGCCTTCCCTCTAATCACCCACACCCCCTGTTATTCTCCGACAACGGCAACCTCACACCGCAGCCGAACTAGTGAACCCTCGTACTCCCCTCCGCGTGGGAATCAACTATCGCGTCTTCCTCGACTCCGCGTTATTCCCTTCCTAGGCATCGCCGTCATCCACCGCCTTGTTGCTCTTGGCGTGGCATGGTCAACACGGTCAAAGAACGACATCCGTCAAAAGATGATTGAACATGGTGAGGCTGACAACTGTACCCACCAGCTATATATTTGCACACAAGGAAGTCCCTCCTTATTACGTGCAAAAAAATGATTCCTCCCCCTGACAGCTGGGACCCAGCAGCTATATCTTTGCACACAACGAAGCAATACAAAAAAATAAACTTCCGTGATGATACGTGCTTGTCACAGTAGGTCACATTTTCTGTCATGGATGTACATCCATGACAAATTTGTGACAGAATGAAGATAGTCATACATGTGCTGTCGTAGAAGTGTTCCATGACATTACCAAAATTATCATCATGGAAGTGTCCAGTTCCACGATGATAAATCACGCGTCATAGAAGTGCTTTCGTCAAGGGTGACCGACACGTGGCATCCACCGTAACGGGGCGCCATTAAGCTATCGGGTTCGGTTTTGGATCCGTTAACCCGCTAACAGCCATGACCAATGTCGGTTTTCCACATGTAAAATTCTCATTGGCCGACGGAACCACGCGTCAGCTCCGCGTTGGCACAGGTGTCACTCATACAATGGTCGAGATGGGCCTATGATATGTTGACACGTGGACGGGCCCAAAAGTGGTGTAACGCCCCGGACACACCCGCCGGTGGTCGTTACTCCTGGCGGGATCTAGACTGACACCACAGATCAATACTAGTCTTTTCTGCGCTTTGTCCTCACTCGTGCGCACCCAGGAGAAACTTCCCAGGCGGTCACCCATCCTGAAACTACTCCAAGCTGAGCACGCTTAACTTTGGAGTTCTGTCCGATGGGCTCCCGAAAAAGAAGGAATTCCTTATTGATATGAGTAGTCTATCAGCCCTAATAAGCCAGGCTATAACATACACCCACACTCAGAGGAACCGACGTCCTCGTCGGGCCACAGGACCGTTCCCTCTTGGCACATAGGTATGTGCATCCAGTCCAATACATGTGTCATGTCGTGTGCCACGATGGGTCACAAACGTCATGAACATGGCTGCACACCTGTCCGCAAACATCCGTGTAACCGCGAGGGTCGGCTCTGATACCAACTTGTAATGCCCCGGACACACCCGCCGGTGGTCGTTACTCCTGGCGGGATCTAGACTGACCCCACAGATCAATACTAGTCTTTTCTGCGCGCTTTGTCCTCACTCGTGCGCACCCGGGAGAAACTTCCCGGTTGGTCACCCATCCTGAAACTACTCCAAGCTGAGCATGCTTAACTTTGGAGTTCTGTCCGAATGGGCTCCCGGAAAAGAAGGAATTCCTTATTGATATGAGTAGTCTATCATCCCTAATAAGCCAGGCTATCACAGAATCCGGCGGAAGAGCATGACCTGGACTATGTTGACAAGGTTGAGTTTCTTGCCTATCATGTTTCGGATACACTTCTGGAGTCCGTCCAGCTCCACCGATGAGCCCCAAGACAGGCCCTTCTCCTTCCAGGAAGTGAGCCGTGTGGGGATTCCGGATTGAAACTCAGGGGTCGCCACCTAGTTGGTGTCGCGTGGCTCGGTGATGTAGAACCACCCCAATTGCCACCCCTTTATGGTCTCCACGTAGGAGCCCTCGAGTCATGTAACGTTGGGCATTTTGCCCACCATGGCTCCGCCGCATTCCGCTTGTTGGCCGCCTACTACCTTCGGTTTGACATTGAAGGTCTTCATCCACAGGCCGAAGTGGGGCCAGACACGGAGGAAAGCCTCGCACACAACGATGAACGCCGAGATGTTGAGGATGAAATTCGGAGCTAGATCATGGAAGCCCAGCCCATAATAGAACATAAGGCCGCGGACGAATGGATGGAGGGGAAACCCCAGTCCGCAGACGAAGTGGGTGAGGAAACCACCCTTTCGTAAGGTTCCGGGGTAGGGATGATCTGCCCCGCGGCTGGCAGCCGGTGTGCAATATCCGCGGCTAAGTATCTGGCCCCGCGCAGCTTTTTGATGTCTCCCTCCGTAACGGAGGAGACCATCCACTTGCCTCCCGCTCTGGACATGTTTGGAGAGGATTGAGGAGAAGGATGTGGACTTGGGCGCCGGAGCTCGAGTGCGCGAGAATGGATGAGCAAGGAGCAAGAAGGCGTGGGTAGAAAAAGGTGAACCCTTATCCCTTTATAAGGGCAGACTAAATTATGCGCCCCCACCAGCCTGGTAAAACTCGCTTATCCCCCAAGCTCCGTAATTGATGGCGCGGTTGGGTTACCCACGTCCGTATTGATGGGAATCCCGTAATAAGGGGACACGATCTCTGCTTCGACAAGACGTGCCAAGGAAACCGCCTTGCGAAACACGCTGAGGTTGGTTGTGAAAAACGATTCGAATGGTGACCTGGCTGTGGTGTGGTGTCACACTACGGAATGCGTCGGCACATTAGATTTGTGAAAATTATATTCTCTCTATGGTTGTATGTGGAACTTGTTTTGCAGAGCCGGACACGATCCTCGTGTTCAAAATCTTCTATGAAGTATTCGGAGGAGGAACCCTCCTTGCAATGCCGAAGACAATCTGCACGCCGGACTCGTTGTCATTGAAGCCTCGTTCAGGGGCTACTGAGGGAGTTCTGGATTAGGGGGTATCCGGACAGCCGGATTATATCCTTTGGCCGAACTATTGGACTATGAAGATACAAGATTGAAGACTTCGTCCCGTGTCCGGATGGGACTCTCCTTGGCGTGGAAGGCAAGCTTGGCAATACGGATATGTAGATCTCCTTCCTTGTAAGCGACTCTGTGTAACCCTAGCCCCCTCCGGTGTCTATATAAACCGGAGGGTTTAGTCCGTAGGACCAAGAACCACAATCATACCATAGGCTAGCTTCTAGGGTTTAGCCTCTTCGATCTCGTGGTAGATCAACTCTTGTAAAACTCATATCGTCAAGATCAATCAAGCAGGAGTAGGGTTTTACCTCCATCGAGAGGGCCCGAACCTGGGTAAAAACATCGTGTCCCCCGTCTCTTGTTACCATCCGCCTAGACGCACAGTTTGGGACCCCCTACCCAAGATCCGCCGGTTTTGACACCGACACCCCCCTGCTAGCTGGGACCCAGTATAGTGGCAGGCTGACTTGTGGGCCTACTAAGTTGACGGGGACGGAGGGCTTTGTTAACTTAGTCAATATGCACGATTCTAGCTCCGGTGACTGTACGATGTCCATCCAACGGCCGTAGTGCTTCTTCAACCTCTGGTCTTCTTGCTCTAGCCGCCCAAACTAGCGCCGGTCGTGCCTCGTGCTCCTGCCTACCATGGCCGGCTGCGTTGCGGCAGAGGCCTCTCCACCCCTACTACTCCCACCACTGGCTAGGCCATCCATCTACTCACCCACACCCCTTGTTATTCTGCGGCAACGGCAGCCTCATACCACAGAGAACCAGTGAACCCTCATACTCCTCTACGCGTGGGCATCCACTGCCGCGTCTTCCCCGGCTCCGTGCCGTCCCCTTCCTAGGCCTCGCCGTCGACCACCGCCCTGGTGCTCTCGGCACGGCGTGGTATTTGTGGTCAAGAAACGGCATCCATCGGACGTGGACTGTACGTGGAGAGGCTAACAGTTGGGTCCACGGCCGCAGCAAGGAAGTGCCTCCTTATTACGCGCAAAATAATTACTCCTCCACCAAACAGCGGGGACCCACCGGATGGGCCACCGTATTTCGTGAACAAAATGTTTCCCCCTGACTGCTGGGACCCACCAGCTACATCTTCGCACGGAAGGAAATGCGTCCGGGCAAAAAAACGATGCGCCCCCTGACTGCTGGGACCCACCAGCTACATCTTCGCACGCAAGGAAGTGCCTGACAGTCGGGACCCACCTGGTCGAAGCGTACGTAGCATTGTCGTTCTGGTCATGAATGTGTACGTACATGCTGGTCGATGTAGAGGCGCGCATGTAGCATGTACACGTACGTACAGTGGCCAGTGTGCAACAAAGAAAATACGACCAGGGCTCGTGTACATGGCTGGGTCTGAACGGAGAAACTGTGTTGTTGTCGTGTTCATGGGGAGCCAACCGGCTAGGTTGGAACGAAATGCGTCATCGCGTTCATCGGAAGGGCTTGGACGGAACAGCCGATGGAAACGAGGCCTGGCGTACCGCAGAACGGAGGAAACGGCCTTGTGTTCGACAGACCACATTCGAAATGGGATCCTGTTCATCGGGAGGGGTCTGGCGTACCGCAAAACAGAGGAAACGGACCTCCTACGGTCGAAACGGGGTCCTATTGATCGGGAGGGGTGTGGCGTACCGCAAAACAGAGGAAACGGACCTGTGTTGGAGCACAACAGTCGAAACGGGGGTCATGCTCATCGGGAGGGGTGTGGCGCACTGCAAAACGGGACTCCACGCGATACTGTTCATCTCCACCGTTGACCCCCTCCAGCCTCCACGAGCTACTGTTCATCCACTGTCGACCTCCTCCGGCCTCCACCTGCGATTGTTCATCCATGGGCTCCTATTCATCCAGCCTCCACTGCGCGCTACTCCACCGGCTACTGTTCAACCAGCCCTCTCCACGGGCTCCTGTTCAACCACCCCTCCACGGGCTACTGTTCATCCATCCCTCCATGGGGTGGTCCTGTTCATCCAGCCCTCCACGGGGTCCTGTTCATCCAGCCCCAACCGGCTCGATCGATCTGGGTCATGTTCATCCACCCCCACCGGGAACTGTTCATCCAAACCCCCCAGCAACGCTCACTGTTCATCTAGAGGCAACATCGATCGGCTTCAGTTAGCAGTAGTAGCGAAGGAATCGCTCGATCGCGTTCCGTTAATAGCCATCGATCGATCGCTCGGGTTCAGTAACGCGTAGCCTGTAGTGCAATCATGCGGGTTCAGTAGGAGAACGCCTCGCTCGGGTTCAGTTAGAGCCCAACGCCTCGTACCCACGCGCGTGTGTGTACGAGAGAAACGCGTAAACCTCCGTGCATCGCTCGGCCCTAACCACCCGCCGTAATCGGGAACATCCCGGTATTTTCTTCGCCCTCGCTTCTACCACGGTTTTTTCTGTCATGGACAGCCCAAAGAATGTCATGCAGCTGCATCTCCGGCCCGCCCAGGACGAAAAGCCCATTTTCTGTCATGATCTTTTGTCATAGAAGTAGGAGCCCACCACATCTATGATGATACCGGGTTTTGTCACAATTATTGTCGTAGAAGTGTCATAAGTATGACAGAAAAAAATTCGTTCGGCCCAAAATGTCACAGATATGTCTTTTTGTTGTAGTGAAGTGTGTCCTTATCCTCCTTGATAGCTGGGACCCACCCGGTCAAACCATATGTAGCATTTGTCTATTAGGTCATGAACGTATATGTACATATTGGTCGATGGGACTCTCTGCAAGGATGAACCATGGCCGAGTAAAAGTGGTAGTAGTTCAGGTAGTCCCGTATAAATCATGTACACAGACGTACAACCACCCTGCAAAAAAGACGGCCATGTATGTACATACGAGCGTGGTCTCGAACATGTACGGCCAACGGCGTCATGTTCATCGGCAGCTGTCGGCGTCCTGGGAACGGGGGTCCCCAGACTTGCCTGCCTGCGGCCACGGTGTGGCTCCACCAGCGGGCCTGTACGGCCCATCTTCACTAGCAAACACTTAAGACCCTCGCGAATGGCCAAGCCTCATGAGGCGGACGACACAAGGCCTCCTCGGGGGCAGCCTCACCAGGCTGGCTCGCGAGGGGCGGAGAGATCAAGGCAAGGGACACCTCGCGAGGTTTCTATGACGTAAGACGAGACGACTGGAGCCAGGTGGGCACCAGCGCGCGCAGTGTCCTAGTTTCCTATTTGGTGCTAAAGAGGCAAGCGCAGGCGAGGAGTCCCGAGGCATCAGGCAAAGGTTTCCATATCGGTGCAACAAGACCAAGACTAGCAGGACGACAGTACGGAGGTCACCATGGAGCCCAAGACGGCGTCACCACCAGAGCCTTTGGCAGGCGAAGACCACCTTTAGTCAGGATAACTTGTACTAGTTGTCTCCCTTCGAATTTGGTCGTTGTGGGATCCCTTCCCGCTCAATATCTGGGAAGAGGACCAGGGCCTCCATAAATAGGACTAGCCACCACAGTAGGAGGCAACTGATCCAGAGAGAGAGAGAGAGAGAGAGAGATCCAGTTCATCCCCAACCACACAAGTTCGCCAAGCACAAGAACACCTCTCCTCAGGAGGCTGTGATGAAGCCATGTACCTAGGGTAGGGGCACGGACCTATCCAAGGAGCCCTACCCTAGGACATCCCTAGGAGAAGTCAGCTTTTCAATCGACTTGAAGGTATCCCACTCGACAGGTTCAAGACACTCGACCAAGAAGCTATCACTCGACCATGAAGCCAACCACTCGACCGCCAGGAGACCTAAAGTCACTCCGCAGGCAAACGGTCGGCTATCAAGTAGTCTTTATGGTCATTATAGCACTTTATTAGGGGCGTTACCAGTAACGCCCAACCTTAAATGTACCTTAAACCCTGCATTACTGAGGGCAGAAGGGGGTCGGCGAACTCTATATAAGCCACCCCCTCCTCAGTATGAAGGGTTCGCACCCCTGTTATTCACACGCCAGTAATCCAGTCGACCGCCTCCGGGCACCGAGACGTAGGGCTGTTACTTCCTCCGCGAAGGGCCTGAACTCGTACATCTTGGTGTGTTTACAACTTCCCAATAGCTGAGATCTAGCCTCTCCATACATACCCCCCTACATCACTGTCAGAGTTAGATCCACCACAGTTGACGCCCACCGTGGGGCAGGAATCTTAGCGCCTGATTGGAGAAGTTGCGATTTTTCCGATCCCTTTGATCATGGTTTCGTGTGGAGTTTTGGTGGAGGGCCGCGAGATCCGCCTCGGTGCGCTCACGTTCATCGCCGACGACTCCGCCTGGCTTCAGGAGGCGCCACTCGACATCGATGCGCTCCCCGTCCGCGGTGCGACGCATTTCCGCGCATGAGTTCGTGGCGTCCTCCTACGGCAGCCGTCGACCCAGTATCGGTCGGCCCCCGTATCGTCTCCCCACTCTGTCTCCCACTGGCGCAAGCGCTCTGGTCGGTCGAGACTTCAGAGGTGGGTGAGGCATGCCGTGGCTCGCCAGTCGGCCGCCCCGCAAGTCGCGCCAATCGAGCCCGACGAATCCCTCTGCGGCCTGTTCGACCTGTCGACTGGCTCCGTGGAGACCGCATCCGAGTGCGACAGCAGCGACCCAGCGGCTGAGATCCTGGCGGTCGATGGAACACACAGTCCTCCTGGTTTCCCTCGCGCTGATGGAGGCGCGGGTGGGGGCGACCCGTCGCATCCCCACGATGAGTATCTCCCCGAACCTCTCACGTCATTACAGCGAGAGGAGCTTCGCCGCCGGAACACGGACGCACTCTGCACTCCTATCGTCGGAGAGTCCCCCGAGGCCCGGGCCTTAGAGGACGCGCGCTTGGCTAATTTGGCCGAGCGCACTCGACTGGAGAATCTCCAGCGAGCACTCGACGAGCAAGCGCGTCAGCGGGCTCCCGAGTCTAGTCGATGCCAGCTCTTCCCGCCGACGCAGGTATACCGAACCCCAGTTCAGAATTTGGCCACCGCGGCCCGTATAGCAGAATCGATTCAGCCCTCCCAGTCGTAGGCTGGCAGGGGCTTGTTACAGATCAGAGCGTTGCTCCGGGCGCCGAGAAACCAGAATTCCGCTGTTTCTCAGTCGCGGAACAGGATCCACAGTCGATCTGTTGCAACAGATACAGTCCAGTCGGCTCACAGCCCATGATCGCCCCCGAGGCGTGAGGGACGTGGCGACCGGCATGATCAGTACAGAAGGAATGAGCAGTATGATCACTGATCCGATCGGGATGATCGACGTCGAGTGCCAACCCCTCCCCCGAGGAGTGGGTCATATGCGCCTCGACATCGAGATGACAGGCGCCCTCATAGCGTTGGGCAGAGGATTCCCGTCGACCCCAGGGACCCAGGCTTTGACGCGAGATCTATTCTCGTTCAAGGCTTGGTTGACAGGAACAGGGCTCATCGGGAAGGCCAGAACAGAGATGCGCCCGCCAGCAGCAGAATACGTGTTTCAGGGCCAGAGTGTTTCAGTCGAGCCATCAGGGCCACGGTGATTCCTCCCAACTTTCGGTTGGCGACTGGAGTCAGCAAGTTCACCGGTGAGTCTAAGCCTGACACTTGGCTCGAAGATTACCGAGTGGCTGTACAGATTGGCGGTGGCAATGATGAGGTGGCTATGAAGCATTTGCCTCTCCTATTAGAGGGCTCGGCCAGAGCGTGGCTGAATCAGTTAGCACCGAGCAGCATCTACACTTGGGAGGATCTCTCTCGAGTGTTTGTCACAACCTTTGAGGGAACATGCAAGCGACCCGCAGGCCTTACAGAATTGCGGTCTTGCGTGCAGAAGCCGAGTGAAACTCTGAGGGATTACATCCAGAGGTGGATCACTTTGCATCACACAGTTGAGAACGTACCGGATCACCAAGCAGTTTGTGCCTTTAAAGAAGGCGTCAAGAACAGAGAGTTGAACCTGAAGTTCGGTCGGACCGGAGAAATGTCCCTGAATCGGATGATGGAAATTGCCACCAAATACGCTAACGGAGAAGATGAAGATCGACTCCGGAGTGGCAAGTAGAAAGCAGTCACCCAGGAAACCGGAGGCAATTCCAGTCGGAAGCAGAAGCGGAAGGCCGAGCCAGCCGCCCCTGGGGAGGCCCTGGCCGCAACCCAGGGAAATTTCAAGGGAAAACCCAAAGGCCCCTGGAAGCCCAAGAAAGTCAAGGATCAAGATGGAAATGATGTTTTGGATCTGCCACGTCACATCCACACCAAGAAAGATGAGGAGGGTAATTTTATTTACCCAAAGCATACCACTCGATAGTGTCGGCTCCTGATCCAGCAGTTTCAGGGCAAACAATCCAAAGATAAGGAAAAAGAGTCGGACAGAGTTGAGGACAAGGAGGATAGTGACGATGGATACCCCCAAATCAATTCCACCCTGATGATTTTTGCTGATGTCGAAAGCAAAAGTTGACTGAAAGTCATTAACCGTGAGGTGAATATGGTTGCTCCGGCAACACCCAGTTATCTAAAGTGGTCTCAGACTGCCATCACATTCGACCAGTCTGATCACCCTACACACATTGCCACCCTGGGAGGCAAGCTTTGGTGGTCGACCCAGTTGTCGAAGGCACTCGACTGACCAAAGTCCTGATGGATGGTGGCAGTGGCCTGAACATATTGTATGCTGAAACTTTGAAAGGAATGGGCATTCCGATGTCCAGACTCAGTACCAGTAACATGAGCTTCCACGGAGTCATCCCTGGGAAGAAAGCCCAGTCACTCGGCCAGATTGCTCTTGATGTGGTTTTCGGTGATTCAAAGAATTACCGCAAGGAAAAGTTGACATTCGAGGTTGTGGACTTCCAAAGTGCTTATCATGCCATTTTCGGCAGGCCAGCTTACGCACGCTTCATGGCCCGACCATGTTACGTGTATCTCAAACTGAAGATGCCTGGCCCCAAAGGTGTGATCACTGTTACGGGCAATCGGAAGAAGGCGGAAGAGTGTTTTCAGAAAGGCTCAAAGATTGCAGATGCTCAGATGGCAGTGGTCGAGCTGCAAGAGTACCAAAAGACTGCCAATCCGAGTGAATTACTACGGGCCAAGAAGCCTGCTTCAGAATCAGCTTTTCAGTCGTCCGGTGAAACAAAAACAGTCCACATTCACCCGACCGACCCCGACGCTGCTCCGACTCACATCTCAATGACGCTCGACTCCAAATAGGAAGAAGCGCTCATCCAGTTCCTTCGTGAGAACTGGGACGTCTTCGCATGGAAGCCTTCTGACATGCCTGGAGTTCCCAGGGGGCTGGCTGAGCACCGTCTACGAGTCGACCCAAAGTTCAAGCTTGTGAAAGAACATCTTCGATGGTCCGCCGTCCAGAAGAGGAAAGCTATTGGCGAGGAGGTGGCTCGGCTCTTAGCAGCGGAGTTCATCCGAGAGATTTACCACTCCGAGTGGCTCGCCAATGTCGTCATGGTCCCCAAGAAGGACAAGTCACTTCGCATGTGCATTGATTTCAAACATATCAATTGGGCCTGTCCGAAAGATCATTTCCCTCTCCCTCGCATCGACCAAATAGTCGACTCGACTGCGGGGTGCGAGAGATTGTCTTTTCTCGATGCCTATTCCGGGTACCATCAGATCCGTCTGTATGGACCTGACGAGATCAAAACAGCTTTCATCACTCCATTCGGATGCTTCTGTTATGTCACCATGCCGTTCGGCCTCAAGAACGCCGGAGCCACGTTCATGAGAATGATTCAGAAGTGTTTACTCACTCAAATCAGTCGGAATGTGGAGGCATACATGGATGATATAGTGGTCAAGTCATGCAAAGGTTCCGACCTGCGGACTGACCTTGCTGAAACCTTTGCCAACCTCAGGAGGTACGATATCAAGCTCAATCTATCAAAGTGCACATTTGGAGTTCCAGGTGGAAAGTTACTCGGTTTTCTCGTTTCCGAACGGGGGATCGACGCCAATCCTGAAAAAATTGGTACCATACTACGGATGAAGCGTCCTGTGCGTGTACACGATGTCCAGAAACTTACAGGTTGCTTGGCCGCTCTAAGTCGATTCATTTCTCGTCTCGGTGAAAAGGCGTTGCCTCTTTACCGACTGATGAAGAAGTCTGACAAGTTCGAGTGGACTCCAGAAGCTGACGCAGCGTTTGCAGAGCTCAAAGCTCTGCTCTCCACCCAGCCGGTGCTTGCTGCCCCAATCAGCAAAGAGCCTCTGTTGCTTTACATTGCAGCCAAAGGACAAGTTGTCAGTACAGTACTTACGGTCGAGCGGGAAGAAGAAGGAAAGGCCTTCAAAGTTCAGCGCGCAGTTTATTATGTGTCTGAAGTTTTGACCCCTTCAAAACAAAGATATCCTCACTACCAGAAGCTTGTATATGGGATTTATATGACCACGAAGAAGGTTGCACATTACTTCTCTGACCACTCCATTACAGTCGTCAGCGAAGCCCCATTGTTAGAAATCATGCACAACAGAGATGCAACTGGTCGAGTGGCTAAGTGGGCGATTGAACTCCTTCCCTTAGGTATCAGGTTTGAAGCAAAGAAGGCTATCAAGTCCCAAGCAATCGCAGATTTCGTCGCCGAGTGGATTCAACAGCAACTTCCGACTCAAGTCCACTCGAAGCATTGGACCATGTTCTTCGATGGATCTAAGATGCTGAATGGTTCCGGTGCTGGGGTAGTATTGGTCTCCCCCCGAGGAGACAAGCTCAGATACGTCTCCAGATTCACTTCGATTCCTCCAACAATGAAGCAGAATATGAAGCACTCTTGTACGGATTGCGCATGTCCATTTCACTCGCCGTCCGGCGCCTCATGGTCTACGGCGACTCAGATTTGGTGGTTAATCAGGTGATGAAGGAGTGGGACGTCAGAAGCCCAGCTATGACTGGCTATTGCAACGCAGTAAGAAAGCTAGAAAAGAAATTCGAGGGGTTAGAGCTTCATCACATCCCCCGACTGAAAAATCAAGCAGCAGATGATCTGGCAAAGATAGGCTCCAAGAGAGAAGCCATTCCCAGCAATGTGTTTTTGGAGCACATCCGCTCGCCGTCAGTCCAGGAGGATCCCTTCGCAGAAGAAGCCCCGCAACCGAAAAGTGCCACAGATCCGACTGAAGTCGAAATTCCTGCTGTGGTCGATCTAGTCATGGAGGCCTTGGCTATCACTCCTGACTGGACGGTACCATACATCGCGTATATCTTGAGGAAAGAACTCCCGGAGGACGAGGAAGAGGCTCGACAGATCATCCGCCGATCCAAGGCCTTCACAGTCATAAAGGGACAGTTGTATAGGGAAAGCGCGACTGGAATCGGTCAGAAATGCATAACACCAGAAGAGGGTCAGATGATCCTTAATGATATCCACTCGGGACCTGTGGTCACCATGCGTCCTCTCGGACCATTGTGGCTAAAGCATACCGAGCAGGATTTTACTGGCCAAGAGCAAATGAGATGGCAAAAGAGATAGTCGACAAGTGTGGAGGTTGCCAGTTCTACTCCAACATGTCACACAAGCCTGCATCAGCCCTGAAGACCATTCCACTCGTCTGGCCCTTTGCTGTCTGGGGACTAGACATGGTCGGTCCACTGAGAACAGGCAGGAGCAGATTCACGCATGTGCTTGTGGCAGTCGACAAGTTCACCAAATGGATTGAAGCCAAGCCTATCAAGAATCTCGATGCTTGCACTGCTATCAGTTTCGTCCGAGGGCTGACGTTCAGATACGGGGTCCCGCATAGCATCATCACCGACAATGGGTCAAACTTCGATTCAGAATAGTTCAGAGCTTTTTGCGCCTCTCAAGGCACGCGAGTCGACTACGCGTCGGTCACGCATCCTCAGTCGAATGGACAAGCTGAAAGAGCAAATGGTCTGATTCTCAAAGGACTAAAACCTCGACTGATGCGTGATCTCAAGCACGCGGCAGGTGCTTGGGTCGACGAGCTTCCATCAGTTCTGTGGGGATTGAGGACCACCCCAAACCGGTCGACTGGAAGAACTCCATTCTTTCTGGTTTATGGAGCCGAAGCAGTTCTGCCAAGTGATCTTCTTCACAACGCGCCCCGAGTCGAACTTTATACCGAAGATGAAGCAGAACAAGCCCGGCAAGACGCATTCGACCTCCTAGAAGAAGAAAGAGAGATGGCCATGATCAGATCGACCATTTATCAGCAAGACTTGCGTCGATTCCATGCCAGAAATGTGAAGAGCCGAGCCTTCCAGGAAGGAGATTTGGTCCTCCGAGTGGATCAACAGAAACCACACAAACTTGCTCCTACTTGGGAAGGCCCCTTCATCGTCACCAGAGTCCTCCACAATGGAGCATATCACCTCTACAATGTTGATCACCAGACCGACGAGCCACGAGCTTGGAATGCGGAACTACTCCGCCCCTTTTACACTTGAGTTCTCCCTTGGACGAGATGTAATAAGAAAAAATTTCTGCAGTTCATTTTTACCAAAGACAAGAGCGTCCCAATAATTGCTGTCACTTTTGTTTGCATACGAAATCCCCCAGTGGGTGATTTAGCCGCGAATCAGTTTCGCCTAAGTTTAAAAAATCCTACCGAGTGGAGAGCAATCCTCCCACTCGGGGGCTTAGCTGCAGTCCAGTACTCGCCTAAGTTCTCCCACTTAGAGACTTAGCTGCAGTCAGGCACTCGCCTAAGTTTGAAAAAATCCTACCGAGTGGAGAGCAAACCTCCCACTCGGGGGCTTAGCTGCAGTCCAGTACTCGCCTAAGTTCTCCCACTTAGAGACTTAGCTGCAGTCAGGCACTCGGCTAAGTTTGAAAAAATCCTACCGAGTGGAGAGCAAACCTCCCACTCGGGGGCTTAGCTGTAGTCCAGTACTCGCCTAAGTTCTCCCACTTAGAGACTTAGCTGCAGTCAGGCACTCGCCTAAGTTTGAAAAAATCCTACCGAGTGGAGAGCAAACCTCCTACTCGGGGGCTTAGCTGCAGTCCAGTACTCGCCTGAGTTCTCCCACTTAGAGACTTAGCTGCAGTCAGGCACTCGCCTAAGTTTGAAAAAATCCTACCGAGTGGAGAGCAATCCTCCCACTCGGGGGCTTAGCTGCAGTCCAGTACTCGCCTAAGTTCTCCCACTTAGAGACTTAGCTGCAGTCAGGCACTCGTCTAAGTTTGAAAAAATCCTACCGAGTGGAGAGCAAACCTCCCACTCGGGGGCTTAGCTGCAGTCCAGTACTCGCCTAAGTTCTCCCACTTAGAGACTTAGCTGCAGTCAGGCACTCGCCTAAGTTTGAAAAAATCCTACCGAGTGGAGAGCAAACTCCCACTCGGGGGCTTAGCTGCAGTCCAGTACTCGCCTAAGTTCTCCCACTTAGAGACTTAGGTGCAGTCAGGCACTCGCCTAAGTTTGAAAAAATCCTACCGAGTGGAGAGCAAACCTCCCACTCGGGGGCTTAGCTGCAGTCCAGTACTCGCCTAAGTTCTCCCACTTAGAGACTTAGCTGCAGTCAGGCACTCGCCTAAGTTTGAAAAAATCCTACCGAGTGGAGAGCAAACCTTCCACTCGGGGGCTTAGCTGCAGCCCAGCGCTCGCCTAAGTGTTTAAAAATCCTACCGAGTGGAGAGCAAACCTCCCACTCGAGGGGCTTAGCTGCAGCCCAATGCTCGCCTAAGTGTTTAAAAATCCTACCGTGTGGAGAGCAAACCTCTCACTCGGAGGCTTAGCTGCAACCCAGTGCTCGCCTATGTACAAGACACAACCCAATCCGCGAGTCGACTGCTACCTTCCCCTTCGGAGCTGCGCCGCAAATACAAGGTTATTCCGAGTGAAATCAAGATCCACTCGACGAATCAAACCATGAAGATATTCAATGAGAAATCAAGATCAGATAAAGCCTAAAAGGTCCCAAACCTCAGATCAAAGTACTCAAGCCCTCGGCTCGACGGAGTTTAACGGTTACAAATCCACTCGGCATTCTGAGGCAAATTTAAAGTGAAGCATAAAAGTTTTTCATTCCTCAGGAGGAGGACTGGAAGGGGCGACGATCTCGTCCAAGTCGATCCCGTCTGCAATACGAGTGGCAGCAGCAATAAAAGTCTCCATGAAGTCCTGAAAGTTGTGCTTCCTAGTATTGGCAACTTGGATGGCGGCCAGCTTTTCTTCTCGCGCCTCCTTGCAATGGACGCGGACCAGAGACAGAGCGACGTCAGCACCACATCTAGCAGAAGATTTCTTCCATTCCGCCACTCGACCCGGGACTTCATTCAGTCGGACCATCAGGGACTCGAGGTCGTTTTGAAGTGTCGTTCTGGGCCAGAGTGATGTGTCGATCCGCGACATCGCAACCTGCAGCCGAGCAAGATAATCAACAACGCTGGTAACACGAGACTCCAGTCGGAGCACGTTCATAGCAGCCTCGTCCTTCACGAGAGAATTGGCGGGATCCAAGCCTGGCTCCACTCGACTGGTTTCCTCTTCAAAGCTCTGGCAGAATTCTGCAAACACGATTCAAGAATAAGACAGTGGCCGTACGCGGGCTCGACAGCTACAAGACAGCCGGGTTGGAATAATTACCTTCGAGCATGACGAACAGCTTCTTGGCGAGTCCACCGAGATAAGCCTCCAGATCTTTTACCTTCCCCGCCAGCTCACCCGCCTTGTCGTGCAGAGCCATCTTTTCTTTCTTCAGTCGACTGGCATCTCGATTAGCTGTCTCGAGAGCAGTTTTCAGTCTGGAGTTCTCCTGTTCAAGAGTTCCGACCAAAGCCAGTTTCTCTTCTGCGAGCTTCGTTTTGCTCGAGGCCTCCTTCTGTGCCTCTGCAAGGTCTTGATCCTTCTTCTTCAGAGCTTCCTCCAGTTTATCTGCGGTGCGTCGAGTGGAACCAACATCAAGAATGGACAAGAAAGAAAAGCCACCCGTTAAGAATGGAGAACCTCACCAGCCATACCTTTTGCTTCTTCTTGCGCCTTCTTCAAATTCTCCTGAGCAAGCTTCAAGTTAAGATTGAGCTGGATCTGCTGATTCTCCAACTCAGTATAGCGAGCTACAAGTTCGCAAGATTTCTGTAAAAAGAAAAATCAGTCGACAGACGTCCAAGACAAGTTGCTTCCGAGCAACCAAGAGACAATGATGACGTTTCTAAGACTACAGCCGAATCAAGAACATTCGACAGTAGTCTCGGGGACTACACCCAGTGGGTGCACTCAGCGTGCCCCCACTGTAAAAAAAGGAGAAGAAGTCGACTGCCCACAGTCGACCGGATACAGTCCCATTCGACATGGCCTGACCAGACCGAATGAAGAAATACAGCTACAGCAACACAATGTAAAGACTATAGTCGACTGCCAGCAGTCCACCGTAGTCTCGGGGACTACACCCAGTGGGTGCACTTAGCGTGCCCCCACTCGTCCAAGAATTGGCAGACACACCCAGTGGGTGTACAGATACAGATACAAAAGATCTTTGGAAAAGAGACTCTTCAAACAGCATATCATAACAGACCAAGTGTTGAGTCGACTGACCTGGACGTTGCTCTGAAGAGCCGAACTTGCATCATAGGCTGCTTGGCTGGCCTCCCAAGCCATCTTCACTTGCTCCATCATGATCCCCGCCTGGCGTATAGCCTCCTTTGCAGCAGCCGCTTGGTCCTCAGGGACGGGGTACGCAACAAAAAGCGAAGGTGGATCCGCAGTCGACGCCGAAGGCCGCACGCTCGTCAGTGGAATGGCGAAAGTCACAGAAGCCCGAGTGGTGTCACCACCATCCCGAGCCATGGCCTCAAACGCCGGAGCAGGTTGGGGGGTCTTGTCAGCCGTCGACCTCTTGTTCCTCCTCATTCTCAGCGGTTTGTTGTCGTCGTCATCTGGGAGGTCGATAACATGAGGAGGGGCTACAAAGGGAACGTTCAATCGACCAGGGTTGCAATAAATGTTTAGTCGACTCAAAGCGGAACGTCAGTAATCGTACCAGGGTTGGAGGTAACAGCATCCTCCATCTCTTGGTCGTCGTCCTTGGCGGAGATCTCAGAAGTAGCAGCACTTCAAGCCTCGAAAGTCAGTCGGTTGGCTCAATGGATCGACCAAGGATCCATCCATAGTCGACAAAGGATAACAAGTTTTATTATTACCCAGAAATGGTGGGGACGGTCATCTTCATCTTGGGCAGAGCCTTGGGCGGCTTGGACGGCGCTGCGCGCGCGTGCTTGGGAGCCTTTCCAGTCGGCGTAGGAGAAGAGGTCCGAGGGCGTTTCGACGACTGCCCAACAGGAGCAGTCGCACTACCACGCTCCCGCGCTGGATCATGTGTGAGCTTGGATCGCCCCTCCGGGCGAGGGTGTTCAACCTCCTCCTCCTCCTCTTCGCTGGAGTCGACGTCGTCGCCTCCCTCTCCTTCACTGTCGGACTCCCACTCGCCTTGATCGTCCCCGCTCTCACCTCCGCTCACCTCCCCTTCCTCAGTTGGCCCCTGTGCCCCATTGGGCGTCGAGTACATCTCAGTAGTCGCCTGGGAAACAACAGACAAGACAAAGGTCAATCGACCAACTCAAAGAAGACCAATGAAGAAAAACAAGACCTCAGTCAGGAGCATAGAGACATACCTGGTCCACGTCGTACGAGTTGTCGAGTGGAATTACCCTCCTGGCTCCTCGGGGGTTGTCCTTGTTTCCTGTGATGCTTGACAGCCACCCCTCCAGCATCTCATCAGTGACCTCCTCCGGGTGGATCCAAGTGGTGTCGTCAAGACCCGAGTACAGCCACATCGGGTGGTCACGAGCCTCGAGCGGTTGGATGCGCCTCCGGAGGAAGACCTCCAGCAAATCCATGCCCGTCACGCCCTCACGGACAAGCTCAACCACTCGACCGGCCAGCACTTTGACTTGAGCCCTTTCCTCCGGCGCCACTTTCAGAGAAGCAGGTTTTTCAGCTCGGTCGAGGGAGAAGGGAGGAAGACCAGTCGACTGTCCTGGGGTCGCCTGGTCCTGACAGTAGAACCAGGTCGCCTGCCAGCCATGGACCGACTTCGGGAAAGTAATGGATGGAAAATAGCTCTTCCCCCTCGTCTGGATCGCCAAGCCCCCGCACAACTGGATCACTTGCGTCCTCTCGTCACTCGACTTGGCCTTCTTGACCGATTGAGAACGGCAGGTAAAGATGTGCTTGAAAAGTCCCCAATGGGGGCGGCAACCCAAGAAAGCCTCACACATGGAAATGAAAGCGGCAAGGTATACAATGGAGTTGGGAGTAAAATGGTGGAGCTGCGCTCCGAAGAAGTTCAAGAAGCTCCGGAAAAAAGGATGGGGCGGCAGAGAAAACCCTCGGTCGATGTGGGTGGCTAGGAGCACGCACTCACCATCACGGGGTTGAGGTTCGATCTCTCTCCCCGGAAGACGCGCAGCCTCGTGGGGAATGACTCCCCACTCGACCATGTCGTCGAGATCCTCTTGCTGGATCACTGACGGCATCCAATCGCCCTGGATCCAGCCCTTGGGCAGAGCGGACCTTGAGGAGGATCCGCCCCGAGCAGATCTTTTCCCCTTCCCCTGCGCCACCGCCTTCTTCACGCGCTCCAGAGCGGAGGTCTTGCCCTTCGTCATCATCGCCAGCGAAGTCTCACACGGGCCTGCTGCGCTGGGGCGAGAACGGAGGTGCTGGAAGGACTTGCGAAGGGAGAGAGGAAGAAGAAAGGACGAGAAGAGAGCGCACTGCTTGGAAACCCCGAGCCGGCGATTTATAAGGGGCCTCTCCCGAGTGGCTAACTGGTAGGCCCAAACTATCCAGTCAAATCCCGCAGCGGACGCGCGCGCAGTACGTGGCGAAAAAGGCGATGCGGGGATCGAGGAGCTTCCGCTTTATTGCTTCCGATTACTGCGGCCGCTCCCGTCCCGCGCGCTTCCCAAAATCCGAAATCCCACGACATCCGCGGGCTGCAGAACAACTTGTCAAAACAGAAGACCCCGCCCGCGCCGACGCTCGGTATGTCACAAATAAAGAAATTCACTCGACGAAAGGCCTGGAATGGATCAAGGCGACTGAAAAAGGTTGGCAACGTCATCCGTGATGATTGACCCAAAACGAGGCGCTCACGTAGCCCAAAGAACCAGCCAGAAAGATCTCCAACTCTTTCCCCACTCTAACCTCGATCCATTCGGGGGCTAATGATGAAGCCATGTACCTAGGGTAGGGGCACGGACCTGTCCAAGGAGCCCTACCCTAGGACATCCCTAGGAGAAGTCACCTTTTCAATCGACTTGAAGGTATCCCACTCGACGGGTTCAAGACACTCGACCAAGAAGCTATCACTCAACCATGAAGCCAACCACTCGACCGCCAGGAGACCTAAAGTCACTCCGCAGGCAAACGGTCGGCTATCAAGTAGTCTTTATGGTCATTATAGCACTTTATTAGGGGCGTTACCAGTAACGCCCAACCTTAAATGTACCTTAAACCCTGCATTACTGAGGGCGGGAGGGGGCCGGCAAACTCTATATAAGCCACCCCCCTCCTCAGTATGAAGGGTTCGCACCCCTGTTATTCACACGCCAGTAATCCAGTCGACCGCCTCCGGGCACCGAGACGTAGGGCTGTTACTTCCTCCGCGAAGGGCCTGAACTCGTACATCTTGGTGTGTTTACAACTTCCCAATAGCTGAGATCTAGCCTCTCCATACATACCCCCCTACATCACTGTCAGAGTTAGATCCACGACAGGCTGTTCTTCACTTGTAACTGTCCATCCTCAGCCCGAGAGGCAATCCACCACACCACCCTGGAGTAGGGTATTACACCACATCGGTGGCCCAAACCAGTATAAACTCTTGTGTCTCTTGTTCTTTAGGTTCGTCGAGCTAGGTCGTGAGATCATGATGTGTGCGAGCTAGAGGGGGGAGAGATCTTCGTTCGCACCCCATTGTTTGAACCTCAAGGGTTTTGCCGGAACTCGAAATCGGACATTTGGCGCGCATGGTAGGGGTGCACTGAAGTTTCCCCTTTGTCAATCCGCGCTTCACCACTCCACCAAGTTCATGGCCGACGCTCGCCTGGCCCGCGCTGAGCGCCGGGCCGCTCTCACCACCCGCGTCGCACAGACAGCCCCTGTCGGCGGACCTCCCCGTCGTTCTCCGTCACCCGCTGCCAGTGCCGCTACCAGCCGGCGGCAAACGAGTAGCAAGCCTCCTCAGTGCACCCCTCCGTGTGGTGAGACGGCCGAACCGCCACCCCGTCGCTGACTCCGGCGGGCTCATTGTCTCATGCTCGCCGCGCACCCACAGATGTGCAGGCCGCGCTGCTCATGGCATGCGAGCTCCTGCGTTACCGCCCGGTCGACGACCTCTACGAGGACTAGTTGGACCGCATCACCGAGCTCGTCAGCGCCACGGGGGGCTCTCCTGCACCATCACTCTCGCTGCATCGCCCGCCCCCGGCTGCGGACGAGGTGGCTCACGGAGCGCCTACGCCCCCGGTTGCGGGAGATGTGGCTCAAGGAGCACCTCCTACCCCTCTGCATCAAGACGGTGCCCTCGCACTGGGACGCGCGGCTCATGGAGCACCTCCGCCCCCTCCGCGTCAAGACGGTGTCCTCGCTCCAAGATGTGCGGTCCCGCAGCGTGATCCACCGTGCAGCGTGCCCGCGCATGAAGAAAGAAGCTTCCAAGAGATTCCCCATCCGCAAGAAAACGCTCCACCGCTCCCAGCACCGCCACGTCAGGATCGCTTACCGCGGCAGGGCCATGCACCACTTTCCGTGGCGGCACAGGGACACCAAGATCAAGCTTCGCCTCCACGACGGGCCCAGTGGCCACGGCAGGCTGCCGTGCCTTCACTCCTGAGCTGTGTAGCATCATCTGGCCAGGCAAGTTCATGCCAGATCTGCCTCCTCGCTACGATGGCACCCCGACCTTGCAGAGTTCTTGCAGCTCTACGAGCTGAGCATCGAGGCGTCCAACGACGACGAAAAGGTCATGGAAAACTGGTTTCCCATGGCTCTCAAAGACGGCGCCCGCTCATGGCTCCTGAACCTGCACCCGGGCTCGATCTCCTCCTGGGACGAGATGCACGACCACTTTGTCGCCAACTTCAAGGGCACTCGCGACCGCCCCCAGCCGCGGGTGACCTGCGCCGCATGAAGCAACAGCCGGGACAGACCCTGCAGAAGTACATCCAGCGCTTCAACAACATGCGCCTCAAGATCCCCAAGGTGACGGACGAGGCCATCATCTCAGTGTTTTCTAATGGCGTCCGCGACATCAAGATGAACGAGGAGCTCGCCATCCATGAGGAGCTGTGCACGACTTTGGAGCTGTTCTACATAGCAACTATGTGTGCAAGAGCTGAGGAGGGGTGCCTCTCCCTCCTCGAGCTCCCTACTGCGGACCCAGAGGAGAAGAAGGCCAATGTCAAGGACGTGAAGCGCAAAGGGTTGGCCGTTCTCGCAGCAGATCCAGACACAAAGCACGGCCGAGACCTCCTCGAGTCATTTAAGGGCAGTCGTACATTCTGCGCATTCCACAACGTGCGCAGCCACAACACCAACGATTATCATGAGCTCAGGGCCATTCAAGATGGACGCTTCGGTCGATGACCCGAGCGCAACGACCGGGGCTACGAGCGAGGAGGTGGACGAGGTGGAGGATGTTGGGACGACCGCGGGCCTTGCCAGGAGTGGCGTGACCAGCCTCGTGAGGGCGCCTGGAGGAACCAACCTCGCGAGGATCGTCCTCAGGGCAATCCTAGTCTCCCTCCACTGCTGCCAACAGCAAGGAGGAACGACGACCACCAACAGGACGAAGGGGTTGGGGCTTCCAGGAGCCGCGCGCCATCGCCTACATCTTGGGTGGCGCTAAGGCCCTAGCCTCCCAGCGCATCTTCAAGCAGTTCTCTCGTGAGGTGAATGCAGCCGTCCCCAAGCTCGAGGCCACACGCCCGCTCAGATGGACCAAGTACGCCATCACCTTTAGCTCAGCGGACCAGCTCAAATGCGCGGCAACCGCGGGCGTTCTCCCGATGCTTTGTTCACCCGTCATCAGCAATGTCCAAGTCACCAATATCCTCATCGACGGCGGCGCAGAGCTCAGTGTCCTGTCCGTCGAGATGTTTGACAACCTTCAAGTGCCATACGATCAACTCCAGCCCACTAAGCTTTTCTCAGGAGTGACTAACGGCTCCACCACCCCGATAGGGCAAGTTCGTCTCCCTGTCACCTTCGGTGAGCGCGACAACTACCACACCGAGCTCGTCGACTTCGACGTCGCCCACATCCGCCTACCGTACAATGCCATCCTCGGTACCCAGTGCTAGCCAAATTCATGGCAGTCACCCACCATGGCTACAACGTCCTCAAGATGCCGGAAAGCGGCGGAATCATCATAGTCCCCTGCAAAGAAAGAGACGCGGTTTGCTCCCTCGAGCGCGCCTTTCAAGCTGCAGCAGTTAGAGACCCTGATAGCGCGGGTGTGCGGTACCCTCCTGAGGCCAACCCCAAGAAGAAGAAGCAGCTAATCCGCACTGGGCCTCAAGGGAGCGGCGCCTCTAGTGGTGCCACCTCAGGATTGGCGCCTCCCTCCCTCACATAGGGAGGCGCGCTCGGCGCTCTCCTCGGGCAGGGCTCGGGGGCTCTCTTCTGGAGGGCCTCAGACCTGGCCAACATCTCGAGGCAGGCGCTTGGGCACGACGTGGAGGCGTGCTTCGCGACATGTTTCCCTCAGGAGGACACCTGGCGAGGAACGCCCGGCGCTCAGGAGGTCATCGTCAAGACCACTCAGGAGCTTTAGGAAGCAAGCGTAATATGCGACGACCGCCGCCCACCTAGCGTAGCTCCCCACCGAGGCGAGGGTGGTGAGCTGCGCGTCTGCATCGACATCCCGGGGCTCAACAAGGCCGCATCTCAGGAGCGCTTCTGGACTTCGCGTGCTGATCGGTGTGTGGGTCCACCTCACAGCTATGTACGCGTGCTGTTTGGCCTGCCGAGCGTGGCAGCCGCCTTCCAGCGCAACCTGCGGAGCATTGATAACCCACATGTATAGGGGATCGCAACAGTTTTCGAGGGTAGAGTATTCAACCCAAATTTATTGATTCGACACAAGGGGAGCCAAGGAATATTCTCAAGTATTAGCAGTTGAGTTGTCAATTCAACCACACCTTGATAACTTAATATCTGCAGCAAATTATTTAGTAGCAAAATAATATGATAGTAGTGGTAACGGTAGTAAAAGGTAACGGTAGCAAAAGTAATATTTTTGGTGTTTTATAGTGATGATAACAATAGCAACAGAAAAGTAAATAAGCGAAGAACAATATATGGAAAGTTTGTAGGCAATGGATCGATGATAGAGAATTATGCCGGATGCGATCGATCATGTAACAGTCATAACCTAGGGTGACACAGAACTAGCTCCAGATCATTAATGTAATGTAGGCATGTATTCCGAATATAGTCATACATGCTTATGGAAAAGAACTTGCATGACGTCTTTTGTCCTACCCTCCCGTGGCAGCGGGGTCCTATTGGAAACTAAGGGATATTAGGCCTCCTTTTAATAGAGTACTGGACCAAAGCATTAACACATAGTGAATACATGAACTCCTCAAACTACAGTCATCACCGGGAGTGGTTCCGACTATTGTCACTTCGGGGTTGCCGGATCATAACACATAGTAGGTGACTATAGACTTGCAAGATAGGATCAAGAACACTCATATATTGATGAAAAGATAATAGGTTCAGATCTGAAATCATGGCACTCGGGCCCTAGTGACAAGCATTAAGCATAGCAAAGTCATAGCAACATCAATCTCACAACATAGTGGATACTAGGGATCAAACCCTAACAAAACTAACTCGATTACATGATAAATCTCATCCAACCCATCACCGTCCAGCAAGCCTACGACGGAATTACTCATGCACGGCGGTGAGCATCATGAAATTGGTCATGGAGGAAGGTTGATGATGACAATGGCGACGGATTCCCCTCTCCAGAGCCCCGAACGGACTCCAGATCAGCCCTCCCAAGAGAGTTTAGGGCTTGGCGGCGGCTCCGTATCGTAAAACGCGATGAATCCTTTTCTCTAATTTTTTTTCTCCCCGAAAGTGAATATATGGAGTCAAGGTTGAGGTCGGTCGAGCGTCAGGGGGCCCACGAGGCAGGGGGCGCGCCCAGGGGGTAGGGCACGCGCCCACCCTCGTGGACAGGTGAAGGCCCCCCTGACGTGGATTCTTCTTCCAGTATTTTTTCTATATTCCAAAATAATTCTCCGTTGATTTTCAGGTCATTTCGAGAACTTTTATTTCTGCCAAAAAATAACACCATGGCAATTCTGTTGAAAATAGTGTCAGTCCGGGTTAGTTCCATTCAAATCATGCAAGTTAGAGTCCAAAACAAGGGTAAAAGTGTTTGGAAAAGTAGATATGACGGAGACGTATCAACTCCCCCAAGCTTAAACCTTTGCTTGTCATCAAGCAATTCAGCTGATAATCTGAAGGTGATAAAGAAAAACTTTTACAAACTCTGTTTGCTCTTGTTGTTGTAAATATGTAAAGCTAGCATTCAAGTTTTCAGCAAAGATTATGAACTAACCATATTCACAATAAAATTTAGGTCTCATGTTTACTCATATCAATGGAATAATCAACTAACGAGCAATAATAATAAATCTCGGATGACAACACTTTCTGAAAACAATAATATGATATAACAAGATGGTATCTCGCTAGCCCTTTCTGAGACTGCAAAACATAAATGCAGAGCACCTTTAAAGATCAAGGACTGACTAGACATTGTAATTCGTGGTAAAAGAGGTCCAGTCAAGTCATACTCAATGTAAACTAACAGTAATGAATGCAAATGACAGCGATGCTCTCCAACTGGTGCTTTTTAATAAGAGGATGATGACTCAACATAAAAGTAAATGGATAGGCCCTTCACAGAGGGAAGCAGGGATTTGTAGAGGTGCCAGAGCTCGGTTTTGAAATAGATATGAATAATATTTTGAGCGGTATACTTTCTTTGTCAACATAACAACCAAGAGATCTTGATGTCTTCCATGATACACACATTATAGGTGGTTCCCGAACAGAATGTTAAAGTTTATACTCCCCCTCCACCAACAAGCATCAATCCATGGCTTGCTTGAAACAACGAGTGCCTCCAACTAACAAGAGTCCCGGGGGAGTTTTGTTCGTAGTTATTTTGATTTGATTTGCATAAAGCATGGGACTGGGCATCCCGGTGACCAGCCCTTTTCTCGTGATTGAGGAGCAGAGTCCACTCCTCTTTAGAATAACCCGCCTAGCATGGAAGATACAGACAGCCCTAGTTGATACATGAGCTATTCGAGTATACAAAACAGAATGTTTATTTGAAGGTTTAGAATTTGGCACATACAAATTTACTTGGAACGGCAAGTAGATACCGTATATAGGTAGGTATGGTGGACTCATATGGAACAACTTTGGGGTTTATGGAATTGGATGCACAAGTAGTATTCCCGCTTAGTACAAGTGAAGGCTAGAAAAAGACTAGGAAGCGACCAGCTAGAGAGCGACAACAGTCATGAACATGCATTAAAATTAATCAACACCGAATGCAAGCATGAGTAGGATATAATGCACCATGAACATAAATATCGTAGAGGATATGTTGATTTTGTTTCAACTACATGCGTGAACATGTACCAAGTCAAGCCACTCGAATCGTTCAAAAGAGGATACCACCCTATCATACCACATCACAACCATTTTAATAGCATGTTGGCACGCCAGGTAAACCATTATAAGCTCCTAGCTAATTAAGCATGGCATAAGCAACTATAATCTCTAATTGTCATTGCAAACATGTTTATTCATAATAGGCTGAATCTGGAACGATGAACTAATCATATTTACGAAAACAAGAGAGGTCGAGTTCATACCAGCTTTTCTCATCTCAATAAGTTCATCATATATCGTCATTATTGCCTTTCACTTGCATGACCGAATAGTGTGGATAATAATAATATTGCACGTGCATTGGACTAAGCTAGAATCTACAAGCATTCAATTCAAGAGAGAAGACAAGGTAATATGGGATCTTTGTTAGATCAACAATAATGCATATAAGAGTCACTCAACATTTTCATTATGATCTTCTCCTCTCGACCCCCAAAGAACAAGAAAGGAAATAAAATTATTTACACAGGAAAGCTCCCAACAAGTAAAAGAAGAACGAGAAATCTTTTTGGGTTTTCTTTTTAACTACTACCACTACAGGCATGGAAAGTAAACTAGCTAAAAAGCTCCAACTATTTTTTTTTGTTTTTTCTTAAGGTTTATTAAACACACAAGAAGAAAGCATAAAAAGGAAAATAAACTAACATGGATGATACAATGAAAAAGTATGAGCACCGACAACTAGCAATGAGTGTGTGAACATGAATGTAATGTCGGTGAGAAATATGTACTGCCGCAAGCTTAGGCTTTTGGCCTGAGTTGGTCTATGGCCATGGCTGGCCTGGCGGATATCCAAAGTAATAGTTGGGGTCGTACTGAGAAGAATCCCCCTGGTGCCACTGGTTGGCGATATCTTCCAGATTCAACTGATAAATAGACTGCCGATGAGGATCACATTGTGGTTCCGGCTCTGGCTCTGTAGCTGGTGCAGGGTTTCGGTAGGCGTGAATGGCCTCTGACGGAACAAGGTACTTGCCTGCAGATAAGTCAAACAAGGAAGGAGCAGGCAAAGTAATAGTCTCAGGGTGATTTTTATCAAATATCAGCTTGTACTTGAGCATCTTTTCCTTATTCGTAACGATAAAATCATGTGCTACCATACTCTTATAGTCTAGAAAAACAGGAGGCAGCAACTTCTCTTCCTTCTCATAATGCCTAATAGGTATGTTGAACTGTGCAGCGAGGCGCGAGGCAAAGATACCTCCCAAGATGGGGCCCTTAGTACGGTTAAGATATAACCGCTTTGAAAAAATAGCGCCCATACTAAATGTGTCATTGCGAACAAGGCATGTCGCAAAATAACAATATCGGGGGCACTAAGGTTGCCACAGTTTGCACGACCAATTAAGCATCTACTAGAAAATATTGCAAAGTAACGTAAAACGGGAAAATGTATGCTAGTGATTCTTGCATCGGAAACTTTCCTCGTTTCCCCTACAGCAATTGTATCAATAAACCCTTCCACATCGTCACGATGCGGTTCCTCTACACTGCCCTCAAAAGGGATCAAAAAAATCCGATAAAAGTCACGAAGTGACATCTCCTTATGCTCATCATATAAATAAAATCCCACCGAAGGTGGTGAGCTCCTAGCATGGAAATGAAAGTTTTGCATTGGTGAGTGAGAGATACTGTTCGCATTGGTAATGGAGGAAGGCCGTGAGGCCTGCATTCTCAGCAAACTCATAAAAATCATCATAAATCCCGGCTACTCTCAAGAAATTATCACAAGGCCATTCACACGGCCGAACTTCCGCGGTGCGAGGGAGATTATATTTGGGCCTCTTATCCTCCTCACTTTGCTTATCCTTCGAGCTTCGGCTCGATGAGCCCCTCAAAAATCTCTTAATCTTTTTCTAAAAATATCTGAAATTTTTAGTAACTTAAAAATAAAAGTGAGCCAAGCTCAACAAAATTGATAGCAACTACTCCCTCAAGTGCCTAGAGGATATATCATGCATTAAAATTACTTTAACCCATATAAATTTGACATGCAAGCTCAAGAACAGGGTCACCTAAGCAGCACAAATTTGCAATGAATAAAGCACTAGAACAAAAACTAATTGGACCAATGGAGGAGTCGCATACCAAAGAACAATCCCCCAAAGCAGTTTTGTGAATGAAGCTTTGAACAAGGAGATCGAAAATGGCAGCAAGATGAGCTTGGCCTCGGGTTTGAGCTGGCTAGTGATGTTTTTGAGAGGAAGAAGGAGTGTGTGGTAGCTGGAATAAGTGGAGGGGAGCCACCATGGGCCCATGAGGTAGGGGGGCGCGCCCTGGACCCTCGTGGCCAGGTGCTTGCTCCCCCTGATGTATTCTCAGTGCCAGATATTCTCAAATATTCTAGAAAAAATCATATTTAAATTTCAATGCATTTGGAGAACTTTTATTTTCGGGGTATTTTTTATTGCATGGATAATTCAGAAAACAGACAAAATATACTATTTTTGCTTTATTTAATATAAATAACAGAAAGTAAAAAGAGGGTACAGAGAATTGTGTTTTCTAAATTCATCCATCTCATGCTCATCAAAAGGAATCCACTAACAAGGTTGATCAAGTCTTGTTAACAAACTCTTTTCGAATAACATGAAACTGGAGAATTTTCGAATAACACTAGGTTACCTCAATGGGGATATGCATGTCCCCAACAATAAGAATATCATATTTCTTCTTGGAAGTGGGAAGAGGAAATTCAAAACATCCAATAGTAATTGTTGAAATATTTCCAATAGAATTGATACTATGGACTTGAGGTTGTTTCCTCGGAAAGTGTACTGTATGCTCATTACCATTAACATGAAAAGTGAAATTGCCTTTGGTGCAATCAAAAACAGCCCCTGCAGTATTCAAAAAGGGTCTTCCAAGAATAATAGACATACTATCATCCTCGGGAATATCAAGAATAAGAAAGTCCGTTAAAATAGTAATGTTTGCAACCACAACAGGCACATCCTCACAAATACCAACAGGTATAGCAGTTGATTTATCAGCCATTTTCAAAGATATTTCAGTAGCTGTCAACTTATTCAAATCAAGTCTATGATATAAAGAGACAAGCATAACACTAACACCGGCTCCAAGATCACATAAAGCAGTCTTAACATAGTTTCTTTTAATGGAGCATGGTATAGTTGGTACTCAGGGATCTCCTAGTTTCTTAGGTATTCCACCTTTAAAAGTATAATTAGCAAGCATGGTGGAAATTTCAGCTTCCGGTGTCTTTCTTTTATTAGTAACAATATCCTTCATGTACTTAGCATAAGGATTCATTTTAAGCATATCAGTCAAACGCATACGAAAAAAGATAGGTCTAATCATTTTAGCAAAGCGCTCAAAATCCTCATCATCCTTTTTTCTTGGATGGTTTAGGAGGAAAGGGCATGGGTTTCTGAACCCATGGTTCTCTTTATTTACTGTGCTTCGTAGCAACAAAGTCTCTCTTTATCATAATGTTGATTCTTTGATTGTGGGTTATCAAGATCAACAGCAGGTTCAACCTCTACAGCATTGTCATTGCTAGGTTGAGCATCAACATGAAAATCATTATTAACATTATCACTAGGTTCATGCTCACTACTAGATTGTGTTTCAGCATCAGAAATAGAGATATCATTGGGATTCTCGGGTGTGTCATCAACAGGTTCACTAGAAGCATGCAAAGTCCTATCATTTTTCTTTTTCTTCCTCTTAGAAGGACTAGGTGCATCAATATTATTTCTCTGAGAATCTTGCTCAATTCTCTTAGGATGGCCCTTAGGATACAAAGGTTCATGAGTCATTTTACCACCTCTAGTCATAACTCTAACAACATTATCATTTTTCTTACTATTTAATTCATTGAGCAAATCATTCTGAGCTTTAAGTACTTGTTGTACTTGAGTGGAAACCATAGAAGCATGTTTACTAATAAGTTTAAGTTCACCTTTAACATTAGCCATATAATCACTCAAGTGTTCAATCATATAAGCATTATGTTTAATTGTCTACCAACATAAGCATTAAAATCTTCTTGCTTAACCATAAAGTTATCAAACTCATCTAAGCATTGGCTAGCGATCTTAGTAGGAGGGATTTGAGCTTTATCTTATCTATAGAGGGAATTTACCTTTACTACCTGTGTCGGGTTATCAAGACCATGTATTTCTTCAATAGGCGGTAAGTTAAGACCATGTATTTCTTCAATAGGAGGTAAATTCTTAACATCTTCTTCTTTAATACCTTTTTCTTTCATAGATTTCTTTGCCTCTTGCATATCTTCAGGACAGAGAAATAGAATACCCCTTTTCTTCGGAGTTGGCTTAGGAGTTGGTTCAGGAATTGGATCAGGCATTGGATCAGGAAGTGTCCAATTATTTTCATTAGTCAACATATTATTCAATAGGATTTCAGGTTCATCAACCGTTCTTTCCCTGAAAACACAACCAGCACAACTATCCAGGTGGTCTCTGGAAGCTTCGGTTAGTCCATTATAAAAGATATCTAGTATCTCATTTTTCTTGAGAGGATGATCAGGCAAAGCGTTAAGTAATTGGAGAAGCCTCCCCAAAGCTTGTGGGAGACTCTCTTCTTCAATTTGCACAAAATTATATATCTCCCTTAAAGCAGCTCATTTCTTATGAGTGGGGAAATATTTAGCAGAGAAGTAGTAAATCATATCCTGGGGACTACACACACAACCAGGATCAAGAGAATTAAACCATATCTTAGCATCACCCTTTAATGAGAACGGAAATAATTTAAGGATATAATAATAGCGAGTTTTCTCATCATTAGTGAACAAGGTAGATATATCATTTAATTTATTAAGATGTGCCACAACAGTTTCAGATTCATAGCCATACAAAGGATCAGATTCAACTAAAGTAATTATCTCAGGATCAACAGATAAATCATAATCCTTACCAGTAACAAAGATAGGTGAAGTGGCATAACCACGGTCATATTTCATTCTAGCTTTTACAGAATTTTCTTTAAGCTTAACTAATAATTTCTTAAGATGACTTCTATCATTGCAAGCAAGAAAGTCTCTAGCAGTTTGTTCATCCATAACATAACCCTCAAGAACAACAGGAAATTCATATTTAGGGGGAGAATCTTCATCATCACTTTCATCAATATTATCAGTTTCAATAATTTCATTCTCTCTAGCCCTAGCAAGTTCTTCATCAAGAAATTCACCAAGTGGCACAGTAGTATCAAGCATAGAAGTAGTTTCATCATAAGTATCATGCATAGCAGAAGCGGCATCATCAATAACATGCGGCATATCAGAATTAATAGCAGAAGCAGGTCTAGGTGTCGCAAGCTTACTCAAAACAGAAGGTGAATCAAGTGGAGAGCTAGATGGCAGTTGCTTACCTCTCCTCGTAGTTGAGGGATAGATCTTGGTTCTTGGATCTTTAAAATTCTTCATAATGATAAGCAGATATAAATCCCAAGTGACTCAAAGAATAGAGCTATGCTCCCCGGCAACGGCGCTAGAAAATAGTCTTGATAACCCACAAGTATAGGGGATCGCAACAGTTTTCGAGGGTAGAGTATTCAACCCAAATTTATTGATTCGACACAAGGGGAGCCAAAGAATATTCTCAAGTATTAACAACTGAGTTGTCAATTCAGCCACACCTGGATAACTTAATATCTGCAGCAAAGTATTTAGTAGAAAAATAATATGATAGTAGTGGTAACAGTGGTAAAAGGTAACGGTAGAAAATTAATATTTTTGGTGTTTTATAGTGATGATAACAATAGCAACGGAAAAGTAAATAAGCGAAGAACAATATATGGAAAGCTCGTAGGCAATGGATCGGTGATAGAGAATTATGCTGGATGGGATCAATCATTGAGCAGTCATAACCTAGGGTGACACAGAACTAGCTCCGGTTCATCAATGTAATGTAGGCATGTATTCCGAATATAGTCATACGTGCTTATGGAAAAGAAATTGCATGACATCTTTTGTCCTACCCTCCCGTGGCAGCGGGGTCCTATTGAAAACTAAGGGATATTAAGGCATCCTTTTAATAGAGTACCGGACCAAAGCATTAACACATAGTGAATACATGAACTCCTGAAACTACGGTCATCGCCGGGAGTGGTCCCGACTATTGTCACTTCGGGGTAGCCGGATCATAACACATAATAGGTGACTATAGACTTGCAAGATAGGATCAAGAACTCTCATATATTGATGAAAACATAATACATTTATATCTGAAATCATGGCACTTGGGCCCTAGTGACAAGCATTAAGCATGGCAAAGTCATAGCAACATCAATCTCAGAACATAGTGGATACTAGGGATCAAACCCTAACAAAAGTAACTCGATTACATTGTGGGAGACTCTCTTCTTCAATTTGCACAAAATTATATATCTCCCTTAAAGCAGCTTGTTTCTTATGAGTGGGGAAATATTTAGCAGAGAAGTAGTAAATCATATCCTGGGGACTACACACACAACCAGGATCAAGAGAATTAAACCATATCATAGCATCACCCTTTAATGAGAACAGAAAGAATTTAAGGATATAATAATAGCGAGTTTTCTCATCATTAGTGAGCAGGGTAGCTATATCATTTAATTTAGTAAGATGTGCCACAACAATTTCAGATTCATAGCCATACAAAGGATCAGATTCAACTAAAGTAATTATCTCAGGATCAACAGATAAATCATAATCCTTATCAGTAACAAAGATAGGTGAAGTAGCATAACCACGGTCATATTTCATTCTAGCTTTTACAGAATTTTCTTTAAGCTTAACTAATAATTTCTTAAGATCACTTCTATCATTGCAAGCAAGAAAGTCTCTAGCAGTTTGTTCATCCATAACATAACCCTCAGGAACAACAGGAAATTCATATTTAGGGGGAGAATCTTCATCATCACTTTCATCAATATTATCAGTTTCAATAATTTCATTCTCTCTAGCCCTAGCAAGTTCTTCATCAAGAAATTCACCAAGTGGCACAGTAGTATCAAGCATAGAAGTAGTTTCATCATAAGTATCATGCATAGCAGAAGTGGCATCATCAATAACATGCGACATATCAGAATTAATAGCAGAAGCAGGTCTAGGTGTCGCAAGCTTACTCAAAACAGAAGGTGAATCAAGTGCAGAGCTAGATGGACGTTGCTTACCTCTCCTCGTAGTTGAGGGATAGATCTTGGATCTTGGATCTTTCAAATTCTTCATAATGATAAGCAGATATAAATCCCAAGTGACTCAAAGAATAGAGCTATGCTCCCCGGCAACGGCGCTAGAAAATACTCTTGATAACCCACAAGTATACGGGATCACAACAGTTTTCGAGGGTAGATTATTCAACCCAAATTTATTGATTTAACACAAGGGGAGACAAAGAATATTCTCAAGTATTAGCAGCTGAGTTGTCAATTCAGCCACACCTGGATAACTTAATATCTACAGCAAAGTATTTAGTAGCAAAATAGTATGATAGTAGTGGTAACAGTGGTAAAAGGTAATGGTAGCAAAAGTAATATTTTTGGTGTTTTATAGTGATGATAACAATAGCAACGGAAAAGTAAATAAGCGAAGAACAATATATGGAAAGCTCGTAGGCAATGGATAGGTGATAGAGAATTATGCCGGATGCGATCAATCATTGAGCAGTCATAACCTAGCGTGACACAGAACTAGCTCCGGTTCATCAATGTAATGTAGGCATGTATTCCGAATATAGTCATACGTGCTTATGGAAAAGAACTTGCCTGACATATTTTGTCCTACCCTCCCGTGGCAGCGGGGTCCTATTGAAAACTAAGGGATATTAAGGCATCCTTTTAATAGAGTACCGGACCAAAGCATTAACCCATAGTGAATACATGACCTCCTGAAACTACGGTCATCACCGGGAGTGGTCCCGACTATTGTCACTTCGGGGTAGCCGGATCATAACACATAGTAGGTGACTATAGACTTGCAAGATAGGATCAAGAACTCTCATATATTGATGAAAACATAATACGTTTATATCTGAAATCATGGCACTTGGGCCCTAGTGACAAGAATTAAGCATGGCAAAGTCATAGCAACATCAATCTCAGAACATAGTGAATACTAGGGATCAAACCCTAACAAAACTAACTCGATTACATTGTGGGAGACTCTCTTCTTCTATTTGCACAAAATTATATATCTCCCTTAAAGCATCTTGTTTCTTATGAGTGGGGAAATATTTAGCAGAGAAGTAGTAAATCATATCCTGGGGACTACACACACAACTAGGATCAAAAGAATTAAACCATATCTTAGCATCACCCTTTAATGAGAACAGAAATAATTTAAGGATATAATAATAGCGAGTTTTCTCATCATTAGGGAGCAGGGTAGCTATATCATTTAATTTAGTAAGATGTGCCACAACAGTTTCAGATTCATAGCCATACAAAGGATCAGATTCAACTAAAGTAATTATCTCAGGATCAACAGATAAATCATAATCCTTATTAGTAACAAAGATAGGTGAAGTAGCATAACCATGGTCATATTTCATTCTAGATTTTAAATACTTTTCTTTAAGCTTAACTAATAATTTCTTAAGATCACTTCTATCATTGCAAGCAAGAAAGTCTCTAGCAGTTTGTTCATCCATAACATAACCCTCAAGAACAACAGGAAATTCATATTTAGGGGGAGAATCTTCATCATCACTTTCATCAATATTATCAGTTTCAATAATTTCATTCTCTCTAGCCCTAGCAAGTTCTTCATCAAGAAATTCACCAAGTGGCACAGTAGTATCAAGCATAGAAGTAGTTTCATCATAAGTATCATGCATAGCAGAAGTGGCATCATCAATAACATGCGACATATCAGAATTAATAGCAGAAGCAGGTCTAGGTGTCGCAAGCTTACTCAAAACAGAAGGTGAATCAAGTGGAGAGCTAGATGGCAGTTGCTTACCTCTCCTCGTAGTTGAGGGATAGATCTTGGTTTTTGGATCTTTCAAATTCTTCATAATGATAAGCAGATATAAATCCCAAGTGAATCAAAGAATAGAGCTATGCTCCCCGGCAACGGCCCTAGAAAATAGGTCTTGATAACCCACAAGTATAGGGGATCACAACAGTTTTCGAGGGTAGAGTATTCAACCCAAATTTATTGATTTGACACAAGGGGAGCCAAAGAATATTCTCAAGTATTAGCAGCTGAGTTGTCAATTCACCACACCTGGATAACTTAATATCTGCAGCAAAGTATTTAGTAGCAAAATAATATGATAGTAGTGGTAACAGTGGTAAAAGGTAACGTTAGCAAAAGTAATATTTTTGGTGTTTATAGTGATGATAACAATAGCAACGGAAAAATAAATAAGCGAAGAACAATATATGGAAAGCTCGTAGGCAATGGATAGGTTGATAGAGAATTATGCCGGATGCGATCAATCATTGAGCAGTCATAACTAGGGTGACACAGAACTAGCTCCGGTTCATCAATGTAATGTAGGCATGTATTCCGAATATAGTCATACGTGCTTATGGAAAAGAACTTGCCTGACATCTTTTGTCCTACCCTCCCGTGGCAGCGGGGTCCTATTGAAAACTAAGGGATATTAAGGGATCCTTTTAATAGAGTACCGGACCAAAGCATTAACACATAGTGAATACATGAACTCCTGAAACTACGGTCATCACCGGTAGTGGTCCCGATTATTGTCACTTCGGGGTAGCTGGATCATAACACATAGTAGGTGACTATAGACTTGCAAGATAGGATCAAGAACTCTCATATATTGATGAAAACATAATAGGTTCAGATCTGAAATCATGGCACTCGGGCCCTAGTGACAAGCATTAAGCATAGCAAAGTCATAGCAACATCAATCTCAGAACATAGTGGATACTAGGGATCAAACCCTAACAAAACTAACTCGATTACATGTGGAGACTCTCTTCCAATTTGCACAAAATTATATATTTCCCTTAAAGCAAGCTTGTTTCTTATGAGCGGGGAAATATTTAGCAGAGAAGTAGTAAATCATATCCTGGGGACTACGCACACAACCAGGATCAAGAGAATTAAACCATATCTTAGCATCACCCTTTAATGAGAACAGAAATAATTTAAGGATATAATAATAGCGAGTTTTCACATCATTAGTGACAGGGTAGCTATATCATTTAATTTAGTAAGATGTGCCACAACAGTTTTAGATTCATAGCCATACAAAGGATCAGATTCAACTAAAGTAATTATCTCAGGATCAACAGATAAATCATAATCCTTATCAGTAACAAAGATAGGTGAAGTAGCATAACAGGTCATATTTCATTCTAGCTTTCATTTTAAATACTTTTCTTTAAGCTTAACTAATAATTTCTTAAGATCACTTCTATCATTGCAAGCAAGAAAGTCTCTAGCAGTTTGTTCATCCATAACATAACCCTCAAGAACAACAGGAAATTCATATTTAGGGGGAGAATCTTCATCATCACTTTCATCAATATTATCAGTTTCAATAATTTCATTCTCTCTAGCCCTAGCAAGTTCTTCATCAAGAAATTCACCAAGTGGCACAGTAGTATCAAGCATAGAAGTAGTTTCATCATAAGTATCATGCATAGCAGAAGTGGCATCATCAATAACATGCGACATATCAGAATTAATAGCAGAAGTAGGTCTAGGTGTCGCAAGCTTACTCAAAACAGAAGGTGGATACTAGGGATCAAACCCTAACAAAACTAACTCGATTTACATGATAAATCTCATCCAACCCATCACCGTCCAGCAAGCCTATGATGGAATTACTCATGCACGGCGGTGAGCATCATGAAATTGTTGATGGAGAAAGGTTGATGATGACAATGGCGACGGATTCCCGTCTCCAGAGCCCCGAACGGACTCCAGATCAGCCCTCCCAAGAGAGTTTAGGGCTTGGCGGCGGCTCCGTATCGTAAAATGCGATGAATCCTTTTCTCTGATTTTTTCCCGGAAAGTGAATATATGGAGGCAAGGTTGAGGTCAGTGGAGCGTCAGGGGGCCCGTGAGGCAGGGGGCGCGCGCCCCACCCTCGTGGACAGGTGGAGGCCCCCCTGACGTGGATTCTTCTTCCAGTATTTTTTATATATTCCAAAATAATTCTCTGTTGATTTTCAGGTCATTCCCAGAACTTTTATTTCTGTACGAAGATAACACCATGGCAATTCTGCTGAAAACAGCATCAGTCTGGGTTAGTTCCATTCAAATCATGCAAGTTAGAGTCCAAAACAAGGGAAAAGTGTTTGGAAAAGTAGATACGACTGAGACGTATCAAGCATCCTGGGAGGTCAGGAGGTCAAGCATCACGCAGTCCTGGCGGAGATGGAGACGATCCTCGGGAGGCTACCTGAGCCTCCAGAGCCTCCTGAGGCTCTGGGCCTCGACGGCTCGTGAGGAGCGACTTCATCGGCACGCGCCTTCACCTACCCCAACACTCCTTCGACAACCAAACCAGGTGACATTTTCCAAGTTATTTAGCTGGGAGCGCCCTTGGGCTGCATCATTCCCAGGCCGCGTGGGTTTGTCCCTGCGGCTCGTATCCTTTTACGTCTTTAGCTTACTCTGCTGGGGGCGCCCCTCGGGCTGCATCATCCCCAAGCCGCTCGGGTCCAACCTAGTGGCGTGTATCGTTCTTGCATGTACCTAAGCTAGTTTGCTTTTCATGCATAATCTATCTATGGTTATCACCTGCTTGATTTTCACCAACCATGGGAGCCGCGTGCCGATCGTCTTTCTTCAGGATCCTTCGCATAAGAAGGCTAGGCACGGCGTCTATGCTCGGACTCGTCCCTGCAGCATTGATAAATCCAACTGCTGAGCTCTGTCTGGCGGGCCGGCCTCGTTCACGTCACCTCCTGGGGTCGTTGGTGATTGGCCTTCTCGTGCAATAACCTCAGGAAATTCATTCAGCGCAGGTTTCCTAACCATCTCGCAGGAACACCACAGCCATCAAGAACCACGACCATGTGTCGGTGTCAAAACCGGCGGATCTCGGGTAGGGGGTCCCGAACTGTGCGTCTAAGGTCGATGGTAACAGGAGATAGGGGACATGATGTTTACCTAGGTTCGGGCCCTCTCTACGGAGGTAATACCCTATGTCCTGCTTGATGGATATTGATGAATACGAGTATTACAAGAGTTGATCTACCTCGAGATCGTAATGGCTAAACCCTAGAAGTCTAGCCTGTATGACTATGATAATGCGTCTCCCCGCTTTCCAGACTAAGTCCTTTGGTTTATATAGGCACCGGGAGGATCTAGGGTTACACGAGGTCGGTTACAAAGGAAAGGAATCTACATATTCGGTTGCCAAGCTTGCCTTCCACGCCAAGGAGAGTCCCATCCGAACACGGGTGCAGTCTTCGGTCTTCGTATCTTCACGGCCCATCAGTTTGGCCCATGGCTAACAGGCCGAACGCCCGAGGACCCCTTAGTCCAGGACTCCCTCAGTAGTCCCTGACCCTGGCTTCAATGACAAGGTATCCGGCGCGTAGATCTGTCTTTGGCATTCAAGGCGGGTTCCTCCTTCCGAACTCCAAGATAGTCTTCGGACATATTGCTCGTGTACGGGCCTGTAACACACACCCCACACACAACCGCAGAGGGAATATAATAATCCACGAGTCCAATCCACTGACAACTTTTTACAACATGACATCATGTCTGGCCGGTCATAATTTCAAACCGTTTTTCTTCTGCTGCCCCACGTCTCGAGGCGCGGTTGCTATTGGCATGTCTTGTCAAAGCAAACATCGTGTCCCCTTATTGCGGTATTCTCATAAATACGTGCGTGGGTAACCCAACCGTGTCGTTTACACGGCCCTTGGGAGTAGGTGAATTTTAAGGCAAGTGGGGGGGCGTTCAATATTCACTTCCCTTATAAGGAGATAAGATTCCCCTTTCTTCTCCCATGCCTTCTCTCTTCCTCTGCCTTTCCACTCTCGAGCTCCAGCGCCCAAGTTCCCATCTGTTTCACACTCGAGCAAGCACTCAACCATGTCCGGATCCGGAGGTCAAGGCAAGTGGATGGCCTCCTCCGTCAAGGAGGAGGACATTGCCGAGCTTCGGGCGGCCGGGTACATGGCGAAAGAAATCACCCACCGCCTTCCAGCGCAGGTACAAATCGTCTCCATGCCGAAGCCCAAAGAGAGGGTAGTATTCATCCCTCATTTCCTCCGTGGGCTAGGGGTTCCACTCCACCCCTTCGTCCGCAGGCTTATGTTCTATTACCGGCTAGATTTCCGTGATATATCCCCGAACTCCTTCCTCAACATCTCGGCGTTTATCATCGTGTGTGAGGCCTTCCTCTGCATCCAACCCCACTTCGGGTTGTGGCTCAAGGTCTTCAACGTGAAGCCGAAGGTGGTGGATGGCCAGCATGCGGACTGCGGAGGTGCCATGGTGAGGAAGCTGGTCAATGTCTCCTGGCCAAAAGGTACTTTCCTGGAGACTGTAAAAGAGTGGCAGAAGCATTAGTTCTACATCATAGAACCCCACGGCGCCGCCTGGGCCACAGCAGCCGAATTCAACTCCAGCGCTCCCACGCGACTCACCTCCTGGGTCGAGAAGAGCCCAAACTGGTGCTCGCTAGACGAGCTGACAGCGTTGCAGACGCGCATTCAAAGCATGGTGGATAAAGACAACAAGCTCATTGACGTAATCCAAGTGATGCTGGTGCACCGGATCCTCCCCTGCCAAAGCCGGAGCCGCCCTCTATGGGAGTTCAATCTGAAGAAGCACCATACCCTAGAGAGGCTCTTCGAAATGACTCACGAAGATGCCTGGAAGTTGCTCTTCCAGGGCAATGAGATACCGCCGGCCACAGATTCGGACCAGGGGCACGACATTAACCACCTCCCCAACGAGGTATGTTATCTTCAACACATCCCCTACTTGCTTGTTTCAAGGATGATATCTAAGCTTTTATTATCGTTGCGTCTTCAGATCTGGCTAAAGAGGGCGAAGCAGATCCGGTGTCCGGCTCCGCTGCCTGAAGAACCATTCACCCCACATTTAGCGAAGATGCTGGAGTCGGCGCCCTATAAGGCGCCGGAGAAGAAGGCCACAGGAAAGGCCAAGGGGGTCCGGAGCGGCCCCCATCGTAAGGGTGCTTTGGACATGACGTCCGAAGACAAGACCCGCTCCTCCGCCGTCGAAGACGACAACGATGAGGAGGGGGAGGAAAGCGATTCTCCCCTTGATGGGGGGAGGAAGAAGAGGGCGGCCTCCACAATTCTGGAGGCGGAGGCGCCCAAGAAGGGGAAAGGACCACTCGTGGGCAGCTCTGCCAGGGACGTCGAGAGTAGTCTGGAGCAACGCCCCCGCACTAAGCCTCGGGTTGCATCGTAAGTGCTAAGCCTCATGTCTACCTATAAATCAAGTCTCACCTCCTCATTGTACTGGCATGATTGGTCATGTTATTACAGTTCGGCCCACAACCGCCCCAATGATCCTCGTCAGGAGGTTCGTTGGACTCAAAGTCGATGGCCAGCGAGTTACCGCCGGCCGCTCACTCCCCCAAGGCCAAGGACGACGCGGAAATGATGTCCCGAAGGACTTTCCCAGGCTGGGGAGAGGCTCAGGAGGCGCCAAAAGGCGATGCCTCCATCGCCGGACACCAGGGGAGCCGATCTCCATGGAGACTGGTGGTGAGAAGGGCCGTATTCAGTTTGATCCTTAGCTGGACCCTATTCAGGAGACCTTTATGGCTCCAGAATCTGGCACGCAACCTCCTTCAAAAGAAGGGGGTATGCCTATCCTGCCAGTGACCCCTGTCCAACCAGGGGCACCAGATAATCTGCTAGAAGCGCTGTGAGGCGCTTCCATTGTGGATGAGCATCGTGTTCTTATGAGCACGGTAATTGAAAAGGTTCAGTCCGCCAAGAGCAGACTAACCGAAGCCTGCAGTAGCCTGCTGATAGGTTTTGAGGTAAGCGACGCTAAAGAGAAAATCCCAGTATGGACAGTAGCCCCTGAGACATTGTCCGGTGTTCGGAAAGAAAAGCCCGACAAAGGATCAATCCTTTATTGCAGGAAACTAACGAAATTTTCTGAAATGAATATGCAGGCGTCGCTGTTGGCCGCAGCCTCACATGCTGTCGAGGTCTCCGAACTGAAGCGGAGATTGGAGCAGGCCGAGGAGGAGCTCAGCCAGGTGAGGAGGCAGCTCGAAGAGAAACAAGGTATGTGATCACCCGTTATATATTCGAAAAAAGGTAAAATGATATGTATTGACCGAAATGCCATGATTTGTACAGAAGCGACGACCGAGGTCGAGGCCCTGAGAGAGGCCCTGGCCAAAGCCGAGGGGAAGGCTGTCAAGGAGCAGGCCTCCCGTAAGAAGCTCAAGGCATGGGTCAGCGAAGCCCAAGAAGAGCTCCAGGACGTGGGTGATGAAGTGTGAGACCTTGGAGCACAATGCGTCGGCTCAAGAGGCCGAACTCGCCAAGGCTCGTAAGAGTGTGGAGATGGCCCGGATTGAAGCCCGGGGCGCCCTCCAGGAGATCCAATAGGCCAGGAAGATCATGGCGGGTAAGAAATTCAATATGCTAAGCAAGAGTGTGAAGAGGAAATTTCTTTTACTAACCCGGATTCGGAGTTCTCCAGGGGCCTTTGCTGATATGCCACGCAGTGTGACCGATGCCGCGGAGTTCTTCCGAGCCGAAGAAGGGAGCTCCACGAAGAAAATGTTCTGGTCGCAATATCGCATGCCAGAACATCTGGTGCCCTTCAACGATCAGCTGAAATAGCTGGTCGAACTGCACAGGGTGGCCGAGCTGGCCATGAAGGATATGATAATCCGGCTGTGGCCAGCCGAAGCTACTCCCAGCAGCTATTTCGGCCTCGTGAAGAAGCTGGTGGATGCCTGTCCTCGGCTGGACGTCATCAGGCGGTCTGTTTGCATAGAGGACGCGCGTCTGGCCTTTTCCTATTGCAAGGTCTGGTGGGTAAAACTGGACGCTGTCAAGTTAGCAACCGAGGGGCCGCTGGAGAGCAAGGATCACCGCACACCAGAGCGATACTTCAGCGATGTCTTAGAGGGGTCCCGCATTGTTGCGAATCATTATGTGAAAGACACTATCTTTGAATGAATGTATTCGAGCTCCCACTACCTTGTATGATAAAACAAAGTGATTGTGCAATATAATGCTTGTTATGTTTTTAAATTTTACTTCCTGTGCGGCCGTGTTGTATGAAATCTGGGGGTTAACCAGTCGTCGGCTTCCGCCTCCATGTAGGTAGTACTTGGATGTTCGGGATGGAATCTAAACAATCTTGATCCAATTAGATGGTCCTTGAAGGAGTTGTTTAGCGCAATGAACCAGCCAACCAGACTATGCAGCTGTAACGCCCTCACTTAGCCATAGGAGTTCGACAATAAAAACATGGGCGCAACCCCTAGTATCTGAACTAGAGTGCTATAAGCGTCTTATCGGGAAGTCCCAATCCTTCGCGTAATGCGGAAGAAATCTCCAACGATTTGCAACCTCCGAACAGCTGACCAACTCTCGCCGCATCATGACAGTCAGTTTTTGGCTTTCTCTACTGAGGTGCTCCATTGGATAAACCAAGGCACAATCGCAGCAGTTCTCCCTTTACTACCTTAGCCGATATAGCGGAACGTAAGGTAGCAAGCACAGGAGCCGGGTGAGGGAGTCCTAGACTAAGGGGTCCTCGGGCGTCCGACATGTTATCTATGGGCCGGACTGATGGGCTGTGAGGATATGAAGACCGAGGACTGTACCCGTGTCTGGATGGGACTCTCCTTGGCGTGGAAGGCAAGCTTGGATAACAACTATGGAGATTCCTTCTTACGTAATCGACTCTATGTAACCCTAGATCCCCCCGGTGTCTATGTAAACCGGAGGGTGTAGTCCGGAAAGGATATACTCAATACCTTAGTCATACAGGCTAGACTTCTAGGGTTTAGCCATTACGATCTCGTGGTAGATCAACTCTTGTAATACTCATATCCATCAATATCAACAAAGCAGGACGTAGGGTATTACCTCCATCAAGAGGGCCCGAACCTAGGTAAAACTTCGTGTCCCTTGTCTCCTGTTACCATCAACCTTAGACGCACAGTTCAGGAACCCCTACCCGAGATCCGCCAGTTTTGACACCGACATTGGTGCTTTCATTGAGAGTTCCTCTGTGTTGTCACTAAAAGGTTTGATGGCCCCCTCAATCATCGATAATGATGCTATCCGCGGAGAAACTTTCCTCCCCGGGTAGATCTTCGTATTCAGCGGCTTCGCACTGCGGGCCAACTCGTTTGGCCATCTGGAGCAGATCGAAAGCTACGCCCCTGGCCATCAGGTCAGATTCGGGATCTTGAACTACGTCGTGGACATCCATGGAGACTTGATCTTTGCTAGATTCGATCCCGCGGTAGCTGCTCCCGATCGCCCCGATGATCATGACCTAAATCTGTCATCGGGCCGTGTCGGTGTCAAAACCAGCGGATCTCGGGTAGGGGGTCCCGAACTGTGCGTCTAAAGCGGATGGTAACAGGAGGCAGGGAACATGATGTTTTACCCTAGAGTTGATCTACCACGAGATCGGAGAGGCTAAACCCTAGAAGCTAGCCTATGGTATGATTGTATGTTGTCCTACGGACTAAAACCCTCCAGTTTATATAGACACCGGAGGGGGCTAGGGTTACACAAGGTCGGTTACAAAGGAGGAGATATACATATCCGTACTGCATAGCTTGCCTTCCACGCCAAGTAGAGTCCCATCGGGACACGGGACGAAGTCTTCAATCTTGTATCTTCATAGTCCAACAGTCCGGCCAAAGGATATAGTCCGGCTGTCCGGAGACCCGCTAATCCAGGACTCCCTCAGTAGCCCCTGAACCAGGCTTCAATGACGATGAGTCCGGCGCGCGGGGTTGTCTTCGGCATTGCAAGGCAGGTTCCTCCTCCGAATACACCACAGAAGAGTTTGAATACAAGGATAGTGTCCGACCCTGCAAAATAAGTTCCACATACCACCATAGAGAGAATAATATTTCCACAAATCTAATATGCTGACATGTTTTGGCAGCATGACATCACGCCAGGGCTCGGTAATTATTCGAACCGGTTTTTCTTTAACCAGCCCCGCACATAACGCGAGGCGGTTTCTTGACACATCTTGTCAAAGCAGAGATCATGTTCCCCTTATTACGGGATTCTCAACAATACGGGCGTGGGTAACCCAACCGTGCCATCAATTACGGCGCTTGGGCGATAAGCGAGTTTTACCAGGCTAGTGGGGGTGCATAGTTTCGTCCGCCCTTATAAAGGGATAAGGTTTAACCTTTTTCTACCCACGCCTTCTTCCTCCTTGCTCATCCATTCTTGCGCACTCGATCTCCAATGCCCAAGTCCACATCCTTCTCCCCAACCTTCTCCAAAAAGTTCTGGAGCGGGAGGCAAGTGGATGGCTTCCTCCGTTACGGACGGACACATCAAAAAGCTACGCGGAGCCGGATACTTAGCCACGGATATCGCGCATCGGCTGCCAACTACGGGGTAGATCGTCCCTACCCCAGAACCTCACGAGAGGGTGGTTTTCCTCCATCACTTTCTCCACGGACTGGGGTTTCCCCTCCATCCATTCCTCTGCGGCCTTATGTTCTACTACGGGCTGGACTTTCATGATCGAGCCCCGAATTTCATCCTCAACATCTCGGCGTTCATCATCGTGTGCGAGGCTTTCCTCCGCATTCGGCCCCACTTCGGTCTGTGGCTGAAGACCTTCAATATCAAGCCGAAGGTGGTGGGCGGCAACAAGCGGAATGCGGCAGAGCCATGGTGGGCAAGATGCCCAATGTTGTATGGCTCGAAGGCTCCTTCATGGAGACCATAAAGGGGTGGCAATCGGCGTGGTTCTACATCACCGAGCCGCGCGACACCAACTGGGTGGCGGCCCCCGAGTTTTGATCCGGAATCCCCACGTGGCTCACTTCCTGGAAGGAGAAGGGCCTGTCCTGGGGTTCATTGGTGGAGCTGGACAGACTCCAGAAGTGTATCGCAAACATGATAAGCAAGAAACTCAAGCTTGTCAACATAGTCCAGGTCATGCTCTTCCGCCGGATCCTCCCGTGTCAACAATAGGATTTCAATTTATGGGAGTTTGACCCGGCCCAGCACCAGACTCTAAGCGAGCTTTTCGACACGACGCACAAGGACATCTGGAGGGTGCTGTTCAAGGGCGCCGAGGTCCCTCCCTCTCTTACCGAAGACCGCGGGCTAAGCGCGAAGCGCCCTGCGAATTCGGTGAGTTCTATACATCCGGTACGATATTTATTTCCCATAGCTTAACCATGTGCGGGGTCTGAGCTCCATGCCTATGACAGGACTGGGTGGAGACGTCGGGGCAGATTAACTGTCCGGCTCCTCTGCCCGAAGATAGTGCGGACGCTCTCCTGACGGAGATGCTGACTCCGGCTCCTTACAAGGTGCCAGAGAAGACCACGAAGAAGGCCAAGGGAACCCGAAAGAGTTCCCGACGCCAGGTGGTATCGGACTCATCGTCTGATGACTCCACGACGCACTCCTCCCACGAAGACAAGGAGGAAGATGAAGATGCTCCCCCTCCAGCGGGGGGAGACAAGAAAAGGAAGGCCGCCCCAACCGGGGGGCAAAGGGTCCAAGAAGGGAAGGACTCTCCTTCCGGACTACTCCACCACCGCCGCCGAGGGCGAAGACGAGTGGCTGCTCAGGGCCAAGCCCCTGGCGAAGTCATAAGTATTCGGATACCAGAGTAACTCATAGCATACCTTTGTCGCACTGCTTCTCCTAACGCCGAATATGATTATGCAGGCCGCCCCAAGCCCGTATCGACGTATCCTCATCGGACGGCTCCTTGGACTCGTCGGATATGGATAGCGATCCACTTCTGACCGCCTCCTCCCCTTGCCCTATGGACAATGCCGAGGTATTGTCTCAAGAGGCACCGGGTCGAGGGGAGACAATCCCGGAGGTGCCTCAAGGCGACCTTCCGGACTCCAGGAGCAAGGGGAGTGAGGCTCCCGAGGGCTCCGAGTTCGGCCCTCACTGGAACACCGCGCCGGAACCTCCAGTGGTTCCGGACTCGGGCAGGCGGCCTCCTTCCAAAAGGGGCAAGACGCCCATGCCAGTGACCTCTGTCCATCCAGAGGCACCAGACAGCCTGCTGGGAGCGCTTCGCGGCGCTTCCATCGATGAAGAGCACCGCACTATTATGAGTGCGGTGATCAAGAAGGTTCAGTCCGCCAAGAGCGGACTTACTAAAGCCTATGCCAGCCTTCTAACATGCTTTGAGGTAAGTGTTTAAAATATAGGAAAAATATTACCACATAGACAGTAGCCCTTGATGCTCTGTTTGGTGTTCGCAAAGAAAAGCCGAATAGAGGATCAAATAATATCTGCAGGAGTCTAATATAAGTATGTCTATATGCGTATGCAGGCTTCGCTGCTGACCTCTGCCGCACTAACTGCGGAGGTCGCCACACTGAAGCAGGACCTCGAGGGGTCCAAGAAAGAGCTCGGCCTTGCTAAGAGGCAGCTCGAGGAGAACAAAGGTAAGTAATACCTAGTCTGTAGATATATATATATATATAAAGATGCAATTGCAAAATGATAGGATCATCCTGAACTTGCCAGGGGCCACGACCAAAGTAGTGACCTTGAGGCAAGCGCTATCCGAGGCCGAAAACAAAGCGACCCAGGACCGCACTGAGCGGGAAAAGCAAGAGGCTCGGGTGGGCGAGGTGCAGCAAGAGCTCCATGCTCTCGTGACAAAGCACGAGGCGTTAGAGCTTGACTCGAAGATGCGAGAGTCTGAGCTTGCCGCGGCCCTTGAGAGCGCAAAGAATGCCAAGGCTAAAGCCCAAGAGGCCCTCCAGGAGATCGATGCGATGAGGAAGATAGCGACGGGTAAGGCATTCAATATGCAAAGCAAGCATATGAAAGTAAATTACTTGTTACTTACCCGAGTCCGAAGCTCTCCAAGAGCATTCGCAGATTTCCCCGCAGCGTGTTGGATGCCGCAAAGTTTTACCAGGCCGAGGAGGGAAGCTCAACGGAGAAGTTGTTCTGGTCTCAGTATACTGGGACCGAACACCCGATGCCTATGAGCGACCAGCTGAAGCAACTGGTCAAGCTGCACAAGGCGGCCGAACAGGCCATGAAGGGCTTTATAGTCCGGATGTGGCCTAGCGACGCCCTTCCCAACAGCTACTTCGACCTCGTGAGGCGGCTTGTGGATGCCTGCCCACGGCTGGAAGTCATCAAGCAGTCTGTCTGCATCGAAGGTGCACGCCGGGATTTCGCCCGTGCGAAGGTGCACTGGGCCAAGATGGACGCCGTGAAGCTGGTGAAGGAGGGGCCACCACAGGGCAAGGAGCATCGCCACCTCGAGATGTATTATGAGGGTGTCCTGAAGGGTGCCCATCTTGTAGCAGACGAGTGTGTGAAAGATGTAATATTTGAATGAACTTTCTCGTGTGATCCTGTATGACGAAAACTTGTTCATATGCGCTATGCAACGCTTGTTTGAATTTAAAATATTACCTTCTGTTTGGCTGTTTATCAAATCTAAGAGATGGCTAGTCGTCGGCTTCTGCCCCCATGCCACAAGTGCTGGGGTGTTCGGGATAAACCTGAGCACTCTTGTTCCCATTTTTGGGTCCTTCGAGGGAGGTGCTCAGCGCAACGAACAAGGCAATCGGACTATAATGTTTTATCACTCTCACTTAGCCATAGAATTCTATAATTTTAAATTTCGGCGAAGCCCCTAGTATTTGGAAGGCCGAATTTGGGGCGCTATACACGCCTTAAGCCGGACAAAGCCGACTCCTCGCTCTAAGCGGCATAAGTCTTTAGGGACTCGGAACCTCTCGAACAGCGACCAGACTCTCGCCCTATCATGACAGTCAGTTTTAGCTTTCTCTACTGAGGTGCTTAGCCCAGCTGAACCGGGGCACAATCGCAGTAGTTCTCCCAGTGCTACCTTAGCCGATATAGCGGAACCTAAGGTACCAAAACATGGGAGCCGGGCAAACCCAACTATTGACCCAAGAAATGATTCGGAGCTGATGCATATAATGCTATAAGTTCGGGGTGCCGCACTGTCGAAAGTGTTCGGACTTCTCATGCCGTATTATGGGGTATGCTTAAGCCCCTAGCGTATTGGCCGTACCAGAGTGTACGGGTGCTGGATGTCATGAATGAAGATATATATATATAAGGGAATGCAATAATAGTCTTAGTGCTATGCATTGTTTATTCAAAAAGGTGCGTTGAAGCAGAATGATACAAGTAGTGCGATAAGAAAAAAAGTAGGACTATTTGACATGTCCCCTCCAAGGGCAAGCTGAGGAATAGTATTAAAGCAGGTATTTCACTCGTTATCGTAATCCACCTTGGAGTTCCGTGGTGCGACGTAGCTTTCTGCCTCCTTGGTTGCTGCATCATGTGTTCGGCAATTATGCTGTCGGACAGGGTTTCCAGAGATTAAAGTCCTGAAAGAGAAAAATAATAAAGCGGGAAGCCCCTAGTGCGGTTGAGCCGTGTCTTGGGGAATGCCATAGTCGTGCCCCCCTCCCCACCTGTGCCCATGGTATTTTTAATGCGTAATTATGTACGCGTGGCACGGATTTCGCCGTTTGGCTGGGACCGGGGTGGGGGTCGCATTGCTATGCGAGCTCGGAACGTGCCAGGCGGTACTATTGCCGATTACTCCGGGCGCGCTTGAAGGTGTCTGGGTCCTTAATCGCCGAACTAGTGGATTGCCTTAAGAGGCTGCTTTGCGCTTCTACTGCGAGGGCCGCAGTGTGCTCCTCCGTGCGGAGAGAGCTCTCTGTGTTTCCATTAACTGTGATGACCCCCTGAGGTCCTGGCATCTTGAGCTTGAGGTATGCATAATGCGGTACCGCATTGAATCTCGCAAATGCGGTTCGCCCGAGCAGTGCATGATAGCCACTGCGGAACGGGACTATATCGAAGATTAAATCTTCGCTTCAGAAGTTATCCGGGGATCCAAAGACCACTTCCAGTGTGACTGAGCCTGTGCAATGGGCCTCTACACCTGGTATGACACCTTTAAAGGTCTTTTTGTGGGTTTGATCCTTGAGGGGTCTATACCCATTTTGTGCACTCTGTCCTGATAAAGCAGGTTCAGGCCGCTGCCGCCATCCATAAGGACTCGATTGAGGTGAAATCTGTCAATGATTGAGTTTAGGACCAGTGTGGCGAATCTGCCATGACGGATACTAGTGGGGTAGTCCCTGCGATCGATGGTGATAGCATAGGAGGACCATGGGCTGAACTTTGGGGCGACTGGCTCCAACGCATATACGTCCCTGAGTGCACCTTCCTCTCCCTCTTGGGGATGTGGGTTGCGTATATCATGTTCACCATCCGTACTTGTGGGGGGAACCTCTTCTGTCCTCCGGTGTTCGGCTGCCGGGGCTCCTCCTCGTCATCGCTATGTGACCCCTTATATTTTTTTTTGGCATTTAACTTGCCGGCCTGCTTGAACACCCAACAATCCCTGTTGGTGTGGTTGGCTGGCTTGTCGGGGGTGCCGTGTATTTGACACGAGCGATCGAGTATACGGTCCAAACTGGACGAGCCCGGAGTGCTTCTTTTGAATGGCTTTTTCCGCTGACCGGGTTTAGAGCCTTTGAATCCGGCATTGAATGTCGTATCCTCGGTATTGTCGTTGTTGATGCGGCGCTTATGTTTGTTGCGACGTGACCTGCCATTGCCGTCCTTGGTATCCGAAGTACCATGGTTCTTTGATATGTTATTGTTGTGAGCCAGCCAGCTGTCCTCTCCCGCACAAAAGCGAGTCATGAGTGTCGTGAGGGCTGCCATAGATTTTGGCTTTTCCTGGCCAAGGTGACGGGCAAGCCACTCGTCGCGGATGTTGTGTTTAAAAGCTGCTAGGTCCTCTGCATCCAGACAGTCGATGATTTGATTTTTATTTGTTAGGAACCGTGTCCAGAATTGCCTGGCCGATTCCTCTGGCTGCTGAATTATGTGACTCAAGTCATCGGCATCTGGTGGTCACACATAAGTGCCCCGGAAGTTGTCGAGGAATGCAGATTCCAAATCTTCCCAATAGCCAATGGATTCTGCTGGCAGGCTGTTGAGCCAATGCCAAGCTGGTCCTTTGAGTTTGAGTGGGAGGTATTTGATGGCGTGTAGATCGTCACCGCGGGCCATGTGGATGTGCAGGAGGAAGTCCTCGATCCATACCGCAGGATCTGTTGTGCCGTCGTATGATTCAATGTTTACGAGTTTGAAACCCTCTGGGATCTGGTGATCCATTACTTCGTCTGTGAAGCATAGGGGGTGTGCGGCGCCTCTGTACTGGGCTATATCGCGATGCAGCTCAAATGAGTCTTGTCCGCTATGTTCAGCCCGGCCGGATTTACTTTTACTGTATCCGGAGTGACGGTTATCGTCTCACATAGTGGCGCGCCCTCTTGATCCGTAGATCGATCTTGCGTGTTTTGCTATGTCCTCCAATATGTCTCGCAGGTCTGGCGTATTTCCACATGCCTTTTTATTTGAATGGCGTCGGGGTGCGGGCTGAGCTTTTGGCTGGAATGCCTCTCTGTCACGGCCACGAGGTGGCCGATCAGCCGCGTCATACGCCGGGGATGTAGGTTTTGGTGCTTCCTCCTCCAGTCGGGGTAGCAACCTGCACTTTGGGTAACTCTTGGAGGGGCGTTCGAGTTTATATTCCTCGGCCGCAAGGACTTCAGTCCATCTGTCAGCTAGCAAATCTTGATCAGCTTGAAGTTGCTGCTGCTTTTTCTTAAGGCTATTTGCCGTGGCTATAAGCCGGCGCTTGAAGCGCTCTTGTTTGACGGGATCCTCAGGCACGACAAATTCGTCATCGTCGAGGCTTACCTCGTCTTTGGAGGGAGGCATATAATTATCATCCTCCGCCTCTCCATCTGCCGCTCTCTCGGGAGGGCTGGTTCCTCCATCCTCCTGCTCTAAATCTTACTGGAGGGGATTGTTGTTGTCTTCGGCACTGTCCGGAGTTCTATTACCTCCGGTGCCGGTATCACCGCTTTTGACTTGGCGGGCTTAGAGCGGCGCCGCTGACGTCGGCTCTTGGGTTGCTTCTTGGAGGGGTCATCCTCCGTTGTCCCATCGCCATTGCCTTCTTTGGGTGTGTCCACCATATATATGTCATATGATGAGGTGGATGTCCAGTGCCCTGTGGGCAGTGGTTCTTGTTCGCTTCCTGCATCGTCGTCCATGCCGTCGATGTCTTCGGAGTCGAAGTCGAGCATGTCGGTTAAATCGTTGAAAGTGGCTATTAAGTGGGTGGTGGGTGGGCGGCGAATTTCTTCGTCATCCGCATCCCAATCCTGCCGGACATGGTTCGGCCAGGACTCTCCTGACAAGGAGAGAGACCTTAATGAGTTCAGTATGTCGCCGAAGGGCGAGTGCTGAAAGATATCTGCGAAGGTAAACTCCATGATCGGCGCCCAGTCGGATTCGATAGGCATGGGCGTAGGCGGTTCGGAGTCCATGGCCGGGGAAGAATCCGGTAGTTCGGCGTCACGGCTCCTGTGAAGGGTAAGGTCGATCCTCGGCTCGATCGCCGCTGAGAGTTCGGCCTCCGTGGCGGGGTCTATCCACCCATCCATGGATGGCGTGATTGGCTCCAAATTGAGGGTCGGAGTAGTTGCAGGTGCTATCTCCTAAACATTGTCCGATGGTAGAGCTAAATCGTGCTCATCGAGTCCGTGTGGCGCACTCGGCAGGGGCTCGAATCCGTCGAAGATCAAGTCTCCGCGGATATCGGCCGTGTAGTTTAAGCTTCCAAACCTGACCAGATGGCCAGGGGCGTAACTTTCGATCTTCTCCAAATGGCTAAGCAAGTTGGCCCATAGTGCGAAGCCGCCGAATACAAAAATCTTTCCGGGGAGAAAAGTCTCACCCTGGACGGATCACTACCGATGTTTGAAGGAGCCATCAATCCTAATGACGACAACACAGAGGAACTCTCAATGAAAGCACCAATGTCGGTGTCAAAACCGGCGGATCTTGGGTAGGGGGTCCCGAACTGTGCGTCTAAGGCGGATGGTAACATGAGGCAGGGGACATGATGTTTTACCCAGGTTCGGGCCCTCTTGATGGAGGTAAAACCCTACATCTTGCTTGATTTATTCTTGATGATATGAGTAGTACAAGAGTTGATCTACCACGAGATCGGAGAGGCTAAACCCTAGAAGCTAGCTTATGGTATGATTGTATGTTGTCCTACGGACTAAAACCCTCCGGTTTATATAGACACCGGAGGGGCTAGGGTTACACAAGGTCAGTTACAAAGGAGGAGATATACATATCTGTATTGCCTAGCTTGCCTTCCACGCCAAGTAGAGTCCCATCCAGACACGGGACGAAGTCTTCAATCTCGTATCTTCATAGTCCAATGGTCCGGCCAAAGGATATAGTCCGGCTATCCGGAGACCCCCTAATCCAGGACTCCTTCAGGCCGTATCCAGGAGATCACTCCTATAACCGCTCTGGCCCTAGAACCGGAGCAGGCCGCGCCACCAAAAGACGGGAGGATTAACCCCACCACGGAGGCCGCAAATTCCACGGCGTTGGAGCCGCACATGGGCCCGGTCCCGCACAATGCCTATGCCACCGGAACTCCGGACTCGTCTCCGGCCATAGGTTCTGAACCACGCGAGCCCGCAAACGCCGATCTTGATCGTTTATTGGTCTTCGAATTCAGCGCCGCAGACATCTTCCAACACTTGCCTCTGGGTGATGTGCTACGCTCGTTAAAAAGTCTGTCCTTGGCGGAGGACTCTCAGCCAAACTATATCCGGCTCGAACTAGGGGCTGATGATGGAGAATTTCGCTTCCCACCTGCCACCCACTTCATAGCAACAGTTGAGGATTCGACCGAAACACTTGATTACGACTCCGAGAATATTGACGGCATGGACAATGACGCCGGAAACAACGAAGACCCCGTTGATACAACTAATGAAGAAGATGAATGGGACGATGGGCAGGATAGCCCCGGTAAACAGGCCACGCACGAAGATTCGGAGGAGGACAATTACCTTCCGCTCTCTGAGGATGAGGTGAGCCTCGGCGCCGAGGATTTCATCGTGCCTGAGGAACCTCGTGAGCAGGAGTGCTTAAAGCGCCAACTAATAGCCACTGCAAGGAGCCTAAAGAAGAAGCAGCAACAGCTTCAAGCTGACCAAGATCTGCTTAATGATAGATGGACCGAAGTCCTAGCCGCCAAAAAATATGGCCTTGGTGGCCCAGCTAAAAGCTACCCGAAGCATAGATCGCTACCCCAGGGCGACGATAAGGCGCTCGAGCCCGTACGATCATCGCACAATGCGGCAGGCCGACCACAAATTTGTCCGGTTCAAGCAGTAACTCAAGCCGAACAACAGACCTCCCCACCTCGCCATAAAGGGAGGAACAAAACAGCTCAAGGTTGTACATACAACCTTCAACAGGGCTGGGGTAGTAAAACAGAACACCCAAGAGCGATGTACGGATCGCAAGGACACACCTTGACACGCGACAGTGGCCACCTATTCGGAAGTGACAAACCTAGCCACACCCAGGCCGACAACCGCAAATGGACTCCGTCAGAGGTACGCTGCAGCGTGGCCCAGCATAGAGGCGCCGCACACCCTCTGTGCTTCACAACTGAAGTAACTGAGCATGAATTCCCAAACGGGTTCAAACCCATGAACATCGAATCATACGATTGAACAACGGATCCCACGGTATGGATTGAGGACTTCCTCCTCCATATCCACCTGGCCCATGGAGATGACCTTCACGCCATTAAATACCTACCACTAAAACTCAAAGGACCAACTCGGTACTGGTTAAACAGTCTGCCAGAAAATTCTATTGGCAGCTGGGAGGACTTGGAGTACGCCTTTCGCAACAACTTCCAAGGAACTTATGTCTGGCTACCGGATGCCAATGACCTAAGTAACATTGTCCAGCAGACCGGAGAGTCAGCAAGGGAGCTCTGGACCAGGTTCTTAGTTAAAAAGAACCAAATCATCAACTGTCCGGACATAGAAGCCCTTGTGGCCTTCAAACATAGCGTCCGGGATGAATGGCTTGCACACCATCTCGGTCAAGAAGGACCTAGATCCATGACAGCCCTTACCGCTCTAATGACCCGTTTCTGCGCGGGAGAAGACAGCTGGCTCGCTCGTAGAAGCAATAGCGCTAGTGACTCGGGCACTTCCGAAATCCGAGACGACAATGGCAAGCCAAGATGAAGCAAATACAACAGTCACAATGATAATGAAAGATCACACGACACAGCGGTTAACTCCAGATTCAGCAATCCCAAGCCCGGTCAACGGAAAAAGCTATTCAAGGCGAACAGACACAGACCATCCAACCTAGACAGGATACTAGACCGACCCTGCCAGATTCACGGCCACCCCAATAAACCAGCTAATCATACCAACAGAAGTTGTTGGGTCGTCAAGCAGGCCGGCAAGCTCAACACCGAACACAAGGGAAGGGGGCCGCCAGGCAATAGGGACGACGAAATGGTTCACCAGCTAAATGCAGAGGGCCAGAAGCAATTTCCCCTTGAAGATCGATCAAATCCGGAACAGAAATAGCAGTTTGGCTTCCGCCACCCATCTCATATACACGATAAAGCTATATCGTGCATACATAACTATGCACTTAAAATACCATGGGCATCGGTAGAAGCACAATACGAATAAGTCTGCAAACACTCCAGTAACATTTTTTATATATACTTGCCTTCTTTTTGCATTCTTCAATACTTCTTAAAAGCTGGTAGCGCAAAGCAGAAACACCTAAGACCGACTACATCGGAGTTCGGATCCATAAACTCACCTACGGGGCTACTTCCTTCAAGGATTCCCCTCGCTGAGGACAGGCAGCGTAGACGTGCGACAGGAGGTCCAAAATTAACTTTTGTTGACCGCACTCTTTTTTTAGAGCCTATAACGTACCTTTTTCCTCTGCCTTCGACCCAGGGAATATCAAATGACTAGGGTCGTGGCATATATATATATATATATATATTATATATCTTAATTACTCATTGGCATATCGCTCAGGTCCCAGTTAACACTATCCAAATTAATTACCCGTGTCTTTCCGCAAATGAATACGCCTCCCAAGGTTGTTTCACTAATACACCACGGCTTACTTTCTAGGGGCTCGGTACGGGAACAAATGAGTTGCCAACAAAGTCCGAGCAGCTTACAAATCGTACTTCGGCATCACGAGTTTGGCCTTATATGCATCAGCTCCGAATCATGTCTTGGGTCAATAGTTTGGTTGCCCGGATCCTGTGATTGCTATCCTAGGTTCCGCTCTATCGGCTAGGGTAGTAATGGGAGAACTACTGCGATTGTGCTACCGGTTCACCTGGTGACACACCTTAGTAGAGAAATCCGAAAAATAACTGTCATGATGCGGCGAGAGCTGGTCAATCACTCGATGACTTATCGGAGTCTCTAGCAATTCCTCCGTGTCACACGAAGGACCTTTTTCCAGTCAATTGTGTAAACGCATCATATGAATAAACCGCATACATACTAGGGGCTATGTCGTAGACCCACCATAAAACTCCATTGGCTAAGTGAAAGTGTTAACGCCCTATAGTCTGGTTGCCTGGTTCGCCGCATTGACACCTCCTTCACGGACCAACACGTTGGGTCAAGAGTGATCATATGCTTTTTCGAAGACCCCTGTACTTCCTACAAGGGGGCTGAAGCCGACGACTGGAAATCTTTCAGATTATATTAAAACGGCCGCACAGGAGGAACACAAGCTTTTGAACAAAATATACAAATAGATTCACTATAAAATTGTCTCGTGCAATTCTTATACACCTCACTCGAACATTATGTCTTTCGAGCATTGACCTCTATCAAGCGGGCGGCTACTAGGACGTCTTCAAAATAATGCCCTGGTTCGTTGCGGTCATGGCCCTTGGGCGGACTCTTCACCGCAACATCGATGGTCTTCATATTCCCCCAAAATGTCTTGACTCGGGCAAAAGCCATCCGTGCACCTTCGATGCACACCGATCGCTTCACAGCATCGATACGCGGCACGACGTCAACAAGACATTGCACCAAGCCAAAGTAACTGTTTGGAACATGCTCAGTTGGCCATAACCGGATTATGAGGTTCTTCATAGCAGCACCGGATATCCTATGAAGCTCGGTCCACCGGGACATCTGCTCATTCAGCAACAGGGGGTGCTTCAAGGCACCGAATTGTGACCAGAAAAGCTTCTCTGTTGCGTACCCCTCTCGCGCCTGATAATACTACGCCGCATCGGAAGAACTCTTCGGCAAGTCTAAAAGCTCGTTCGGAGAACTCCACAATTGGTTGAGATGACCATAGTTCGGATCGCCGAATTTAGCCTGTAGCAAAAATGGCTTACCAGCCGCAATCTCCCCTGCTTGCCGGATCTCCTCACGGGCCTCTCTGGATTCAAACTGTGCTTCTCTTGCTTCTTGTAAGGCCTTTTCAATTTCAGCTGTTTTGGATTCCTTCTCCTTCTCAAGAAGCTCACAGCGGCTGGCAGCACTTTTTAGTTTGAGTGCCATCATGGATATCTTCTCCTTTTCTTGACGCTGAGCAGCTCGTTCGGCTTCTAACTCAGCCGATGCCTTCTCGGCAGCCGCGTTACTACACCGGGCATGCTCCTTGGCCTGGGTTAGCTCCGCCCAAAGAATTTCAACGGCGGCGTCCTTTCCCAGTGATAGAAGGGGCAGAAAGGCACGTATTGTATTGTTCCCATCGAGGATAATAAGATGGGGTTTTTATCATATTGCATGAAACTATCCCTCTACATCATGTTATCTTGCTTAAGGCGTTACACTGTTTTTAACTTAATACTCTATATGCATGCTGGATAGCGGTCGATGAGTGGAGTAATAGTAGTAGATGCAGAATCGTTTCAGTCTACTTGTCTTGGACGTGATGCCTATATACAAGATCATACCTAGATATTCTCATAACTATACTCAATTCTGTCAATTGCTCAACAGTAATTTGTTCACCCACCGTAGAATACTTATGCTCTTGAGAGAAGCCACTAGTGAAACCTATGGCCCCTGGGTCTCTTTCTCATCATATCAATCTCCATCACTTTATTATTGTTTTGCTTTTACTTTGCCTTTTACTTTTTACTTTGCATCTCTATACCAAAATTACCAAAAATATTATTTATCATCTCTATCAGATCTCACTTTCGTAAGTGATCGTGAAGGAATTGACAACCCCTAAGCGCATTGGTTGCGTTGAGCTATTGTTTTTGTGTAGGTACAAGGGACTCGAGTGTAGCCTCTGAGGAGTCCTGGATTAGGGGGTATCCGGACAGCCAGACTATATCCTTTGGCCGGACTGTTGGACTATGAAGATACAAGATTGAAGACTTCGTCCCATGTTCGGATGGGACTCTCCTTGGCGTGGAAGGCAAGCTTGGCAGTACGGATATGTAAATCTCCTTCCTTGTAACCGACTCTGTGTAACCCTAGCCCCCTCCGATGTCTATATAAACCAAAGGGTTTAGTCCGTAGGACCAAAAACAGACAATCATACCATAGGCTAGCTTCTAGGGTTTAGCCTCTTCGATCTCGTGGTAGATCAACTCTTGTAATACTCGTATCATCAAGATCAATCAAGCAGGAGTAGGGTTTTACCTCCATCGAGAGGGCCCGAACCTGGGTAAAAACATCGTGTCCCCCGTCTCCTGTTACCATCCACCTAGACGCACAGTTCGGGATCCCCTACCCGAGATCTGCCGGTTTTGACACCGACAGCCACCTACTGGATTGATACCTTGGTTCTCAAAAACTGAGGGAAATACTTACGCTACTTTGTTGCATCATCCCTTCCTCTTCACGGAAATCCAACGCAGTGCTCAAGAGGTAGCAAGAAGAATTTCTGGCGCCATTGCCGGGGAGTCTGTGCAAAAGTCAACATACCAAGTACCCATCACAATCCCTACCTCCTACATTACATTATTTGCCTTTATCCTCTCCTTTTCCTCTCCCCTACTTCACCCTTGCCATTTTATCCCCCCCCCTCTCTCTCTCTATCCTCCCTCTCTATTTGCCTCTTTTTTTTGCCCGTTTGATTTTTGTTTGCTTGTGTGTTAGTTTTCTTGCTTGTCACGATGGCTCAAGATAATACTAAATTGTGTGACTTCACCAATACCAACAACAATGATTTTATTAGCACTCCAATTGCTCCTCTTACCGATGCTGAATCTTGTGAAATTAATGCTGCTTTGTTGAATCTTGTCATGAAAGATCCGTTGTCTGGCCTTCCTAGTGAAGATGCCGCTACCCATCTTAATTGCTTCGTTGATTAGTGTGACATGCAAAAGAAGAAAGATATGGATAATGATATTGTTAAATTGAAGCTATTTCCTTTTTCGCTTAGAGATCATGCTAAAGCTTGGTTTTCATCTTTGCCTAAAAATATTATTAATTCCTGGAACAAGTGCAAAGATGCTTTTATCTCTAAGTATTTTCCTCCCGCTAAGATCATCTCTCTTAGAAACGATATTATGAATTTTAAGAAACTTGATCATGAACATGTTGCACAAGCTTGGGAGAGAATGAAATTAATGATACGTAATTGCCCTACTCATGGTTTAAATTTGTGGATGACTATACAAAAGTCTTATGCCGGATTGAATTTTGCTTCTAGAAATCTTTTAGATTCGGCCGCGGGAGGCACTTTTATGGAAATCACTTTAGGAGAATCTACTAAACTCGTAGATAATATTATGGTTAATTATTCTCAATGGCATACTGAAAGATCTACTAATAAAAAGGTGCATGCGATAGAAGAAATTTATGTTTTGAGTGGAAAGATGGATGAACTTATGAAATTATTTGCTAATAAGAGTGTTTCTTCTGATCCTAATGATATGCCCTTGTCTACTTTGATTGAGAATAATAATGAATCTATCGATGTGAATTTTGTTGGTAGGAATAATTTTGGTAACACCGCGTATAGAGGGAATTTTAATCCTAGGCCTTATCCTAGTAATCCTTCTAACAATTATGGAAATTCCTACAACAACTCTTATGGAAATTATAATAAGATGCCCTCTGATTTTGAATCTAATATTAAAGAATTTATTTCTTCGCAAAAGAATTTTAATGCTATGATTGAAGAAAAATTGCTTAAGATTGATGATTTGGCTAGGAACGTTGATAGAATTGCTCTTGATGTTGATTCTTTGAAACTTAGATCTATTCCACCTAAGCATGATATCAATGAGTCTCTCAAAGCCATGAGAATTTCCATTGACGATTGCAAAGAAAGAACCGCTAGGATGCATGCTAAGAAAGATGCCTTTATAAAAGTGTGTTATTCTAGTTCCTATGAAAATAATGATGAAGATCTAAAAGTTATTGATGTGTCCCCTATTAAATGTTTGTTTTTCAATATTAATCTTGATAATGATGGGACTGAATATGATCCACCTTTACCTAGAAGGCGTTCCAAGAATTCGGAATTTGTTGATCTTGATGCTAAATTTGATAAAAGTGGGATTGAAGAAATTAAAACCCTAGATGTTGCTAAGCCCACTATTATGGATTTCAAGGAATTTAACTATGAAAATTGCTCTTTGATTGATTGTATTTCCTTGTTGCAATCCGTGCTAAATTCTCCTCACGCTTATAGTCAAAGTAAAGCATTTACTAAACATATCGTTGATGCCTTGATGCAATCTTATGAAGAAAAACTTGAATTGGAAGTTTCTATCCCTAGAAAACTTTAAGATGAGTGGGAACCAACTATTAAACTTAAAATTAAAGATCATGAGTTTTATGCTTTGTGTGATTTGGGTGCTAGTGTCTCTACTATTCCCAAAACTTTGTGTGATTTGCTAGATTTCCATGATTTTGATGATTGCTCTCTAAACTTGCATATTGCGGATTCCACTATTAAGAAACCTATGGGAAGAATTGATGATGTTATTATTGTTACAAATAGGAATTATGTGCCCATAGACTTTATTGTTCTTGACATAGATTGCAATCATTTATGTCCTATTATTCTTGGTAGACCTTTCCTTAGAACGATTGGTGCAATTATTGATATGAAGGAAGGAAATATTAGATTCCAATTTCCATTAAGGAAGGGCATGGAAAACTTTCCTAGAAATAAAATTATATTACCTTACGAATCTATTATGAGAGCCACTTATGGATTGACTACCAAAGATGGCAATACCAAGATCTATTCTTGCTTATTATGCCTAGCTAGGGGCGTTAAACGATAGCGCTTGTTGGGAGGCAACCCAATTTTATTTTTATTCCTTGCTTTTCTCTCCTGTTTAGTAATAAATAAATTATCTAGCCTCTGTTTTGGTTGTGTTTTTTGTGTTTAATTAGTATTTGTGCCAAGTAGAACCGTTGGGAAGACATGGGGAAAATCTTGTTGAACTTGCTGTAAAAAACAGAAACTTTAGAGCTCACGAGAACTGCTGTCATTTTTATTTGGGGAGCGCTATTTAGTTAATTATTTTTACAGATGATTAATAGATAAATTACTCACGTCCAGAAATTTATTTTAAAATTTTTTGGGTTCCAGATCTTGCGCTAGCTACAGATTACTACAGACTGTTCTGTTTTTGACAGATTCTGTTTTTCGTGTGTTGTTTGCTTATTTTGATGAATCTATGGCTAGTAAAATAGTTTATAAACCATATATAAGTTGGAATACAGTAGGTTTAACACCAATATAAATAAAGAATGAGTTCATTATAGTACTTTGAAGTGGTATTTTGTTTTCTTTCCCTAACGGAGCTCACGAGATTTTCTACTTTAAGTTTTGTGTTGTGAAGTTTTCAAGTTTTGGGTAAAGATTTGATGGATTATGGAACAAGGAGTGGCAAGAGACTAAGATTTGGGATTCCCATGGAACCCCCAAGATAATCCAAGGACACCAAAAATTCAAAGATTGGGGATGCCCCGGAAGGCATCCCCTCTTTCGTCTACTTCTATCGGTAACTTTACTTGGAGCTATATTTTTATTCACCACATCATATGTGTTTTGCTTGGAGAGTCCTTTATGATTTGAGTCTTTGCTTGTTAGTTTACCACAATCATCCTTGCTGTACACACCTTTTCAGAGAGCCATACATAATTTGGAATTTCATAGAATACTCTATGTGCTTCACTTATATCTTTTGAGCTTTATAGTTTTGCTCTAGTGCTTCACTTATATCTTTTAGAGCACAGTGGTGGATTTGTTTTATAGAAACTATTGATCTCTCATGCTTCACTTAGATTATTTTGAGAGACTTAATAGCATGGTAATTTTCTTAATAATAATATGCTTGGTATTCAAGATTTGTAAAACTTTCTTTTGAGTGCGTTGAATACTAAGAAAAAATTGATGCTTGGTAATTGTTTTGAGATATGAGGATGGTGATATTAGAGTCATGCTAGTTGAGTAGTTGTGAATTTGAGAAATGCTTGTGTTAAAGTTTGTGATTCCCGTAGCATGCACGTATGGTGAACCGTTTTGTTGATGAAGTCGGAGCATGATTTATTTATTGATTGTCTTCCTTATGAGTGGCGGTCAGGGACGAGCGATGGTCTTTTCCTACCAATCTATCCCCCTAGGAGCATGCATGTAATACTTTTCTTTGATAACTTCTAGATTTTTGCAATAAGTATATGAGTTCTTTATGACTAATGTTGAGTCCATGGATTATACGCACTTTCCTTCCTTCCACCATTGCAAGCCTCTCTAATACCGGGCACTTTTCGCCGGTATCATACACCCACCAAATACCTTCCTCAAAACAGCCACCATAGCTACATATCATGGCATTTCCATAGCCATTCCGAGATATATTGCGATGCAACTTTCCACCGTTCCATTCATCATGACACGCTCCATCATTGTCATATTGCTAGCATGATCATGTAGTTGACATCATATTTGTGGCAAAGCCACCATCCATAATTCTTTCATACATGTCACTCTTGATTCATTGCATATCCCGGTACACCGCCGGAGGCATTCATATAGAGTCATATTTTGTTCTAAGTATTGAGTTGTAATTGTTGAGTTGTAAGAAAAATAAAAAGTGTGATGATCATCATTTTTAGAGCATTGTCCCAAGTGAGGAAAGGATGATGGAGACTATGATTCCCCCACAAGTCGGGATGAGACTCTGGACGAAAAAAAGAGGCCATAAAAAAAGAGAAGGCCCAAACAAAAAATGAGAGAAAAAGAGAGAAGGGACAATGTTACTATCCTTTTACCACACTTGTGCTTCAAAGTAGCACCATGATCTTCATAGTAGAGAGTCTCTCATGTTATCACCTTCATATACTAGTGGGAATTTTTCATTATAGAACTTGGCTTGTATATTCCAATGATGGGATTCCTCAAAATGCCCTAGGTCTTCGTGAGCAAGCGAGTTGGATGCACACCCACTTAGTTTCTTTTGTTGAGCATATACTTATAGCTCTAGTGCATCCGTTGCATGGCAATCCCTACTCACTCACACTGATATCTATTGATGGGCATCTTCATAGCCCATTGATACGCCTAGTTGATGTGAGACTATCTTCTCCCTTTTGTGTTCTCCACAACCACCATTCTATTCCACATATAGTGCTATATCCATGGCTCACACTCATGTATTGCGTGAAGATCGAAAAAGTTTTGAAAATGTCATAAGTATGAAACAATTGCTTGGCTTGTCATCGGGGTTGTGCATGATTTAAATACTTTCTGTGGTGAAGATAGAGCATAGCCAGACTATATGATTTTGTAGGGATAGCTTTCTTTGGCCATGTTATTTTGAGAAGACAAAACTGCTTTCTTAGTATGCTTGAAGTATTATTATTTTTATGTCAACGTGAACTTTTGTCTTGAATCTTTTGATGAATATTCATACCACAATTAAGAAGATTTACATTGAAATTATGCCAAGTAGCACTCCGCATCAAAAATTCTTTTTTTATCATTTACCTACTCGAGGACGAGCAGGAATTAAGCTTGGGGATGCTTGATACATCTCCAACGTATCTATAATTATTGATTGCTCCATGCTATATTATCTACTGTTTTGGACATTATTGGGCTTTATTATCCACTTTTATATTATTTTTGGGACTAACCTATTAACAGGAGGCCCAGCCCAGAATTGCTGTTTTTTGCCTATTTTAGGGTTTCGAAGAAAAGGAATATCAAACGAAGTTCAAACGGAATGAAACCTTCGGAAACGTGATTTTCTCATCAGATAAGATCCATGAGACTTGGACCCTTCATCAAGAAAGCCACGAGGCAGTCACGAGGGTGGAGGGCGCCCCCCCTAGGGCACACCCCCTGCCTCGTGGGCCCCTCGAAGCTCCACCGACGTACTCCTTCCTCCTATATATATCCACATACCCCCAAACGATCAAATACGGAGCCAAAAACCTAATTCCACCGCCGCAACTTTCTGTATCCACGAGATCCCATCTTGGGGCCTGTTCCGGAGCTCCGCCGGAGGGGGCATCGATCACGGAGGGCTTCTACATGATCATCCAAGCCTCTCTAATGAAGTGTGAGTAGTTTACCTCAGACCTACGGGTCCATAGTTTGTAGCTACATGGCTTCTTCTCTCTTTTTGGATCTCAATATAATGTTCTCCCCCTCTCTTTTGGAGATCTATTCGATGTAATCTTCTTTTTGCGGTGTGTTTGTTGAGACTGATGAATTGTGGGTTTATGATCAAGTATATCTATGAATAATATTTGAATCTTCTTTGAATTCTTTTATGTATGATTGGTTATCTTTGCAAGTCTCTTCGAATTATTAGTTTGGTTTGGCCTACTAGATTGGTTGTTCTTGCCATGGGAGAAGTGCTTAGCTTTGGGTTCAATCTTGCGGTGTCCTTTTCCAGTGACAGAAGGGGCAGCAAGGCACGTATTGTATTATTGCCATCGAGGATAACAAGATGGGGTTTTTATCATATTTCATGAAACTATCCCTCTACAACATGTCATCTTGCTTAAGGCGTTACTCTGTTTTTTAACTTAATACTCTAGATGCATGCTGGGTAGCGGTCGATGAGTGGAGTAATAGTAGTAGATGCAGGATCGTTTCGGTCTACTTGTCTCGGACGTGATGCCTATATACATGATCATACCTAGATATTCTCATAACTATGTTCAATTCTGTCAATTGCTCAATAGTAATTTGTTCACCCACCGTAGAATACTTATGCTCTTGAGAGAAGCCACTAGTGAAACCTATGGCCCCGGGGTCTCTTTCTCATCATATCAATCTCCATCACTTTATTATTGTTTTGCTTTTACTTTGCCTTTTACTTTTTACTTTGCATCTCTATACCAAAAATACCAAAAATATTATTTATCATCTCTATTAGATCTCACTTTCGTAAGTGACCGTGAAGGGATTGACAACCCCTAAGCGCGTTGGTTGCGTTGAGCTATTGTTTTTGTGTAGGTACAAGGGACTCGAGCGTAGCCTCCTACTGGATTGGTACCTTGGTTCTCAAAAACTAAGGGAAATACTTATGCTACTTTGCTGCATCATCCCTTCCTCTTCGGGGAAATCCAACATAGTGCTCAAGAGGTAGCACATTCCGAATTGTTCGGGGTCTTTATTGTTGTCCCCCGGACCCTGGGCCGCCGAAGTTTCACCTTCGCGTAACATCTCCATCGTCCCTTGCACCACTTATCGGTCGGGGGAGACCCTCTGCGATGACACTTCAAAGTCGTTTGCCCTATTGGACGGAGAGTTCGATGGGGGCGTCTCACTTTCCATCATCTCTGGGAGAAGGTCCCCCGAGGAAGAGGATTGTGGAAGGGGACTACGTGCTGAGCTGCAAACAAATATATATATATTCCAGACATCACGAGAAAAGAATGGGTTATGCTTAAAGCAACCTTGTTCACTTACGATTTGGCCGGAGACTTGTCCTCGACACGAGACTGCGCTTTGACGCCCTCCAGGTCCGAGCCGCCCTTCAGAGGCATTTTACCTCGCTTAGGAGCTTGCTCCTCCCAATCTTCGAAGGCAGCCCTCTTCCCCCTAGGAGGGAAGGAGACGGCGCCCCCCTTCTCTTTTGTCTTCGGATAAGGGGATTTTGGTTTCTCCGGACACAAAGTCCGATATTTCTTGGGAATTGGGGCCGTCTTTGGTCTTCTCCCTCTCCGCCTCGCCCTCCTTCACAGGCATCTGGTATGGTGTCGGGGCCAGCATCCGTGTTAGAACAGTATTCGCCGGGCCCTCGGGCAGAGGGGCCGAACACATAATCAGTTCCACTTTCTTTATCCAGCCCTGGAAGAAGATAGATTGCTCAGTACCATATTGCAGTATGCATAACTACAAAAGTATTCGAAAGCCAAGTGCTTACCGGAGTATCCGGACGATTGCAGTTAAGGCCTGCGTCCTCGGCAGTGTCCGACCAATGTTTCCGCTTCCCAAAAATAACTTCCACATCCCTTCGTTTGTGGTGCCGAAAAGGTGTTGAAGGGTTCGTGGACCATATGGATTGAACTCCCATATGCGGCGAGACCTGCGCTGGCAGGGCAGGATTCAGCGAACCAACATCACTTGGATCACACCGACAAGATCGATGCCTCTCTCAAGGAGGGTTCGGATGCGGCTCTGGAAAGTCTGCACTTCATCAACCGATCCCTAGTCCAGCCCCCTATTGACCCATGATGCAAGTTGTGATCATGGGCCAGGACGGAAGGTAGGTGCATCAACCCACTTAGTACTGCGGGGCTCTGTAATGTAAAACCACTCCCGCTGCCAGTAGTTGGAAGTCTCGATAAAAGAACCTTTTGGCCAGGGAGTGTTGGCGAGTTGGCTGATGGTAGCACCACCGCACTCCGCCTGTTCCCCGTCGACTATCTTTGGTTTCACACTAAAGGTCTTTAGCCATAAGCCGAAGTGTGGGGGAATTCGAAGGAAGGCCTCGCATATAATGATAAACACCGAGACATGGAGAATCGAGTCCGGGGGAAGGTCATGAAAATCCAGTCCATAATAAAACATTAGCCCCCGGACAAAGGGGTGAAGAACAAACCCTAACCCTCAGAGGAAGTGGGGGATGAACACAACCCTCTCGCCGGATCTGGGGGTTGGAATAACTTGTCATTGAGCAGGAAGCCGGTGGTGGATCTCTGCGGTCAGATATCTGGCTGCCCGAAGCTTTGCAATATCCTCCTCTGTAACGGAGGAAGCCGCCCATCGGCCTTGGGAGCTGGATCCGGACATGATGGGAAGGCTGAAAGCAATGGAATCAAACCTTGGGTGCTGGAACTCGGGGTTGGCAAGGCTGAAGAGAAGTTGGGCGTAAAAAAGACGGCCCTTGGTTCCTTTATAAAGGCCTCCGGTATTGAACGCCTCCTCCTAGGCCTAAGAACCTGCCTATTCCTAAGGAATCTTTCTCGCAGGACGGTTGGGTTACCCACGCTCCTATTGATGAGAATCCCGTAATAACGGCACACGATCTCTGCTTTGCCAAGACGTTCCAATGACAACCGCGTCTCGAAACATGGGTCGAAAAACGGTTCAAAATTATGACCGGACAGGCGTGACGTCGCATTACTAAAGTTGTCAGCAGATTGGACTTGTGTGTTATTATATTTTCTCTACGATTGTGTGCGGTGTGTGTTACAGGTACGGACACGATCAATTCATATGGAGACTATTCGGGAGTTCGGAACGAGGAGCCCGCCTTGTAATGCCGAAGACAGCACTACACGTCAAATACCTTGTCATTGAAGCCAAGTTCAGGGGCTACTGAGGGAGTCATGGACTAAGGGGTTCTCGGGCGTCCGGCCTATTACCTATGGGCCGGATTGATAGGCTGTGAGGATATGAAGACCGAAGGCTGTACCCGTGTCCGGATGGGACTCTCCTTGGCGTGGAAGGCTGTGACGCCCGGGTAATTAAGCTACAGTAACCCTTTGCTAATCATGCCAGGTCATCATAATTAAACTTTTGATCAACCTCACTTGTTTCAAACTGAGATCAAATTCAAATTCAAATAACAAGTCAAAATATAATTTCATAAAATAGTGAATTAAAAATGTTCAAAGGGTTGTAAGTATTCACTAACCGATTAACAAACATCAAGCAACATTATTGGGAATGTTGATAGGCCTCTACGATATTTAAAACAGGAGCAAACAACATTTAAATTAACCATTTAAAGATAAACAAATATTTATCCCTTTTAAAATGTTTTGAAACTTTGCGTGCAGCTCCATTATATGACCCAATATTTATGTGGCAAGTTTTGTATTCAACAAAATTTATTTGATAGATGGGACTAAAAAAACAGAAAATTAAATAAATGAAAAAAAAGGAAAATACAAAACCGAAAACAAAGAAAAGTAAAAAGCAAAACCCCTCACTGGGCTCCGGCCCAGCAGGCCACCGGCCCAACTGGGCCATGACCCACCAGGCCGGCCCAACCGGCCACACCCCCCCCCCACTCCCTTATCCCCTCGCACAACCCACCCGAAACCTTATCCACTCCCCACTTCCCCACTCCCCACTTCCCCCCTTCCCCCACGTCGCTCTCCCCTCCCCCTCTTCCCCCACCACCTTTCGATCCCATCTGGATCGGGGTGGGCTTCGAACGAGGGCGCCGACGCCTCTTCCCCTCGCTGCGTCGACCACCACCACCCGGAGCTGCGTCGTCGCCCTTCTCCTCGTCGGACGCCCTCGTCGCCTCCTCCCCTGCGTCGCCGTCGTCCCCGTCGACCACCCCGAGCCCCACTGCCCATCCCCTATGGCTGCCGTGAGCACCTCCCGCTCCTCCTCCCCCCTTTGTCGCCGGCGCCGTCCACGTCACGCACGCGCACATCGCCCCATACGCGCGCCGAGCTGCGCCCCTGCACGCGCACGCCCGCTGTGCCGCCGCTGCCTTCCCCCCCGCACGCCCCCCCTAGCACCTGCAGGCGCCCGCGCCGCGCCGCTCACCATCATCGGCCGCACCTCCAGCCACCTTGCCCTGTGCCCCGCCGGTGGTCGCCGCGGACCGCGCGCGCCCGCACGGTCACAGCCGCGCCGGCTCGCCGCGTGCCCAGCTCCTCTATGCGGCATTCTGCACACCCACCATCCGTCCCGCCTCTGACCGCTGGCCGCGCCCCATCTCCACGCCTCGCCCAGCCTTCCCGCGGTCGCCGCTTGCAATCCTGCTCGCCGTCCTGCGTCCGTCTTTGCCCGCCGCGGCCGGCCGACGAGTCCCGCCGAAGCCACGGCCTCGCCCCGGCGACCTCCACCTGCCCCTCGGGTTCACCTGCTCGGGCGCTAGCACCCCCGCGCCTGTGCCTGTTGTGGCCAGGGCCACTGACCACTGGGCTAGTGCCCACTGGCCCTATGACAAGTGGGGCCCCAACCCCCACAGAACGTTTTAAAAAAATATAACAAAAATAAAATAAAAATAATTAATTAATTAATTAAAGAATTAATTAACTTAATTAATTTTGATTAATTAAACTAATCAAATAACTAAACTAATTAAACTGTTAGTCAATTAATTAATTACTCAATGACAGTGGGGCCCACCCCCTAATTAATACTAATTAGGGTAATTAAAATGTGTCACTGACCAGTGGGACCCATTCGTCAGGTTGACCAGTCAACCCCTGTTGACTGCTGACATCAGCAAGACATCATGCTGATGTCATAAATCCAAATTCGAAATAGATTAAATAATTAATTAAATTCCAGAAATTAATAAAATCTTTAGAAAATCATATCTTTTAATCTGTAACTCGGATTAAATTATTTTCAACATGAAAGTTACTCAGAACGACGAGACGAACCTGGATACGCAACTCGTTCGTCCACCACGCATCCCTAACCTATCGAACTCGCAACTTTCCCCATCCGGCTCCTCTGCCCGAAAACGCGACACACCGGGGATACTTTCCCGGATATTTTCCCCCTTCGTCGGTATCACATCATACCGCGTTAGGGCACCTCTAGCACCGATACTTGTCATGTCATGCATCGCTATGTATCTTTTTGCTTAAATATTTATTGTTTCTTCCCCCTCTTCTCTCGCTAGACACCGAGACCGACGCCGCTGCTACATATCGCCTACTCTCCTCTATACTGCTTGCATTAGAGGAGTGTAGCATGTTACTGCTTTCCGTTAATCCTATCCTGATGCATAGCATGTCCTTGCTACTACTGTTGTTACCTTTACCTGCAATCCTAATGTTTAGTATAGGATGCTAGTTTATCATCAGTGGCCATACATTCTTGTCCTTCTGCCATGCTATACTATCGGGTCGTGATCACTCGGGAGGTGATCACGGGTATATACTTATACATAATATATGATACTTGTGGTGACTAAAGACGGATCGGCTAGTAGGAGTACCCGCGAGTGATTCACGGATTGGGTCCGAAAGGACGTTTGTCCCGACGGCCCTCTGAGTGCATCTTTGTGGCGAAGCGACAGGGCAGGTTGAGACCACCTAGGAGAGAGGTGGGCCTAGCCCTGGTCGGCGTTCGCGGTTATTTCACGATAACACGTTTTAACGAGATCTTGGTATTTGATCTGAGTCTAGCCACTGGCCTATACGCACTAATCATCTACGCGGGGACAGTTATGGGCACTCGGCATCGTGGTATCAGCCGAAGCCTTCGTGACGTCAGCGACTAAGTGGCGCGCGCCGGATTGGACTGGAACGCCTGCTAGGCTAGGTCTGCTTCTGGCCGCGTTCGCAACGTGCAGGTGTGCAAAGGGCGATGGGCCCAGACCCCTGCGCCATAGGATTTAGACCGGCGTTGTAACACCCCGAATGTAACTTTCCCAATTTGTACTCCAACTCTTGCCGTTTCCGGCGTTAAGTTAATTTATTATCTCGGGTTCGGGTCTTTGTCTCCGTGTGCTGTTGTCGTTGTCATGCATCTCATATCATGTCATCATTTGCATTGCTTTTGCATACGTGTTCATCTCATGCATTCGAGCATTTTCCCCGCTGTCCGTTTTGCATTCCGGCGCTTCGTTCTCCTCCGGTGGTCATTTCTACCGTTCTTTCATGTGTGGGGATTAAACATTTCCGGATTGGACCGAGACTTGCCAAGCGGCCTTGGTTTACTACCGATAGACTGCCTGTCAAGTTTCGTACCATTTGGACTTCGTTTGATGCTCCAACGGTTAACCGAGGGACAGAAAAGGCCTCGTGTGTGTTGCAGCCCAACACCCCTCCAATTTGGCCCAAAACCCACCTAACTCTGCTCCATCATCTAGAGCGTTCGATCACGATCGCGTGGCCGAAAACCGCACCTCATTTGGACTCTCCTAGCTCCCTCTATGCCTATAAATAGGTCCCCCTCGAAATATCCCGGATCCCCTCTCCCCGAAACCCTAAATCCACCTCGCGCCGCGCCGGACGTGTCCGTTTCGACCGGACACGCCGCCGCCAGCCACCCCGCGCTTGCCACGTGGCAAGCCGCCGCCGCCTCCGCCCGCGGCCCGGCCGGCCCGCTTCGTGCCCCCGAGCCTATCGCCTCGCCCGCCGCCTCCTCCGAGCAGTCGCCGCCCGCGCCCTTCTCCGCCCGACGCCGCTCGCCCGCTCCGCCGCCACTGCGCTGCCTCGCCATACGGTCGCCGCCCCACTCCCCGGCCTCCTCCTCGCCGGCCTCGGCCGCTTCCTCGCCGGTGAACAGGGCCCGGCCCCGCCTCGATTTCCGCGCCGGGTCAAACCCTAGATCTCGGGGTAATTTTTTTCGTCCAAGTCCTCAAATTTTCAGTCCAAGTGCCCATGTTCGTAGCCCTGTAACTTTGCATCCGTAGCTCCGATTCATGCATAGAGCATATCAAAATGTTCATCTCAGACAGTACATCATTTCATTCCATTGCATCATTTTCATTTGAGTTCATCTTGATGCCCGAAATGCTGTTATAAGAGGACTACTTGAGATTATTGTCAGATCTGCTAATCCGTTTAGGTTTTTGTCATTTTTGCCATGATTAATGTGTGCATCCTATGCCCTGATGCTCTACATGTGTTGTGTTAAGGGTTTTTTCATCTTTCCAGAGGTGCAACCCATGTATTTTTGTGATGTGTGTGGTGACTTGTGCAAGCTTGCAAAGTGGTGCACTTGCTAATTCTGTTTTTAGGGACTTAGTAATTTCACTAAGTCCTGGACCTGTTTATCTCATGTTGCCATATGTTCATGTTGTTTCCTAGTGATCCGTGCCTCTTTTGAGGATGATCAATAAGGATGTTTTGTTAATAATGTAGTGCTCTATCCATCCATGTCTTTGTTTGCAATTATGGAGCACCCTAGCTTGAGTCAATCGAGCTCTACTTTTGCTACTTTGTGAATCTGGGCAGATTGTCAACTTGTTTGCAATTTTGCCGGTGATGTTGTAGTTGATCCGTGCATGCTATGCTATTGTTCTCGCCATGTCTAGATTGAATTTTGTGCCTTCTTGATGGGTGTATGCTTGTCTTGCCATGACTTGTACCGTAGTGAGTGCATCGAGCTCGTAAACATGCCTACTTGAGTTATATTTCAGCATGTGTCGGTTTTCACTAAGTATGAAAACTGATTATGTTTTTGCTATGTTCACATGCTTGCAATTGTATTTTCTGATCCCTTTTGGCTCAAGGTCACTAAGGGACTTTTGTTAAGCTCTTTGAGTAGCTCCATGCCATGCTTTACTTTGCCATGTTCAGATCCTGTAGCATGTAGTTTTGTTGCTCCGAAGAGGGCTACCTGATCTGAAATTCCAGACAAAGTGTTGGTTTCACTAAGTCTGAGATATGTTTGCCATATGCATTTTTGCCATGCTTGTTTGAACCTGTTAATGGATGATTTGGCCGTAGCTCAGTGCTAGACTTTTGTTAAGCATCTTGTATGCATCCCTGCCATGTATTTTTTTGTCATGTTTTGTTGCTGTAGCATGTTCATCGCATTGCATTTAGTTGGCTACTTGCTGTAAATCGCAGACCGGTGTCATGTTTGAATCGCTTGCCATTTCCAAACCGTAACTCCGATTCCGGCGTTCTTTATATCGTTTTCAAGCGATTTCATCTCATATTTCCAGTGGCACACTTGGATTTACAAGTTGAGGCCAGGTTCATGCGTTTCCTGTCATATCTTGCATTTTGCATCCCGCATCGCATCCCGCATAGCATATCATCTTTGCACCGTGTTGTTTGAGTTTGCACGTGGTTGATTTATCCTTGTTGCTTGTTTGTCTTGTTTGGGTAGAGCCAGGAGACGAGTCCGCTAACGAGGAGCCCATTGAGTTTGCTTTTGAGGATCCAGTCAACTCTGACAACTGTGCAGGCAAGATGATCATACCCTCGAAATCACTACTATCTTTGCTATGCTAGTTTGCTCGCTCTTTTGCTATGCCATTGCTACGATGCCTACCACTTGCTTTCAAGCCTCCCAAATTGCCATGTCAAACCTCTAACCCACCATGTCCTAGCAAACCGTTGATTGGCTATGTTACCGCTTTGCTCAGCCCCTCTTATAGCGTTGCTAGTTGCAGGTGAAGATTGGAGGCCGTTCCTTGTTGGAACATTTATTTTACTTGTTGGGATATCATGATATTATCTTGTTATCTTAAAGCATCTATATACTTGGTAAAGGGTGGAAGGCTCGGCCTCTCGTCTAGTGTTTTGTTCCACTCTTGCCGCCCTAGTTTCCGTCACATCGGTGTTATGTTCCCGGATTTTGCGTTCCTTACGCGGTTGGGTTATAATGGGAACCCCTTGATATTTCACCTTGATTAAAGCTTTTCCAGCAATGCCCAACATTGGTCTTACCATTTGCCACCTAGCCTATTTTTCCCTTGGGTTTCCGGAGCCCAAGGGTCATCTTATCTTAAACCCCCCCGGTCCAGTGCTCCTCTGAGTGTTGGTCCAAATAGAGCCACTTGCAGCGCCACCTCGGGCAACTTGAGGGTTGGTTTTAGTTGTACGTAGTGTTCATCTGAGTGTGCTCTGAGAAAGAGATATGTGCAGCTCCTATCGGGATTTGTCAGCACATTCGGGCGGTGTTGCTGGTTTTGTTTTAACCTGTCGAAGTGTCTTGAGTAACCGAGATACCGAGTCTGATCGGAACGTCTTGGGAGGAGGTCTATTCCTTCATGGACCGTGAGAGCTTGTCATGGGCTAAGTTGGGACTCCCCTGCAGGGATTTGAACTTTCAAAAGCCGTGCCCACGGTTATGGGAAGATGGGAATTTGTTAATGTCCGGTCGTAGATAACTTGAACCTTAACTTAATTAAAATGAATCAACTGAGTGTGTTACCGTGATGGCCTCTTCTCGGCGGAGTCCGGGAAGCGGACACGGTGTTGGAGTAATGTTTGCACAGGTTGTTCTCTAGTTTCTCGCTCGTGCTTTGCCTCCTCTTCTCGCTCTCTTTTGCGAATAAGTTAGCCACCATATTTGCTAGTCGGTTGCTGCAGCTCCACATATATTTACCTTGCCTTACCTATAAGCTTAAATAGTCTTGATCGCGAGGGTGCAAGATTGTTGAGTCCCTGTGGCTCACAGATTACTATTACACCAGATGCAGGGCCTGATGATTCCGCTCAAGGAGACGCGTATGAGCTCAAGTGGGAGTTCGATGAAGACTCTCAATGTTACTATGTTTACTTTCCCGATGATCAGTAGTGGTGCCCAGTTGGGGGTGATCGGGACCGTATCGCTTGTTGGGTTCTCTTTTATTTTGGCTCCGTAGTCGGGCCATGAGTGTTTGGATGATGTAATGTTATTTATGTACTTGATTGACGTGGCGAGTGTAAGCCAAACTATGTTATCTACCCTTTCATTATTATATTACATGGGATGTTGTGAAGATTGCCTAACTTGCGACATATGCCTTCAATGCGATTATGCCTCTAAGTCGTGCCTCGACATGTGGGAGATATAGTCGCATCGAGGGTGTTATAAGTTGGTAATCAGAGCCTTCCCCGACCTTAGGAGCCCCATTGCTTGATCGTTTTAGGCCGAATTATGTCTAGAAAAATGTTTTGAGTCATTTAGGAATTATATATCGGAGAGTTTAGGAATTCTTTTTACTTCCCAGTCTCCTCATCGCTCTGGTAAGGCATCCTAACGTAGAGTTTTGACTCTTCTCTTCTCAAATTTCACTAAAAAAAAATTTAGGATCGCGCGGGTATCTTGGAATCATTCCGATGGTTTTATGATGAGAACATTGTCTTGGTGCCTCCTGTTAGGGGTTTAGTGGAAGTGTCCCGGGGAGTTGAGCTCTGAGGTGTTGCTATCATAATTTTATCGTTGCAGTTCTGGAATACCTGAGTTTAGTACGCCGACATAAAAAATCTCTTTTATGCAGTTCGTTGGTGAGATAACCTCGACACCACCCAGTACTGGGGCGGGAGTTCGGGAGTATCGCCATAACTTGTATAACGGATGCTTTTCGAAGGTTGAGGTAGATGGTTTCCGAAGGTTTCTTGGTTATGTGTTGAAGGATGGATACAGCTGGATGTAGGATTTGCTAGTTTGGGTGAGATATTATGCTTCCCCTGTATCCCCAACACCTGATTGCATAACCGGAAAGGTTCGGGAGTTTCATAGGTGGGAATTCTTGTAGCTCTAGTTCTTCTTCCACGGATATTGGTTTGAGATTGGGATTTCTTACCGATTATTCGTTCTTGATCCATACCTTGTTGATTTATTTCTCTACCTGAATTCTACGTGGCTTCTCACTTTATGGATATGTGACCATTTCAAGAGGAATGCACTCGTTCATTTTGTTCGGATGTGAAGACTATATGTTGCAATTTTCATTCCGTTGGATTCAGCTTCAATATTTATCTGTCAATGTGCTAATGGTGGTCAACCTCTTCAGGATGGCTCCTCCAACGCGCACGACTCTGAATCATGATCCGCCACCACCTCCACCTCCTCCAGAGGCATGGCAAGCTGTGATGGCCGCAACCAATGCAAACACACAGTTGATCATGCAAATTCTTCAAGAGTGCAATCAAGGCAACCAAGGGAATCAAGGCAGCAATCAGAATCACTTTGCTTCACTCAACCAGTTCCTTGCTAACGGGCCAAAGACTTTCAGCAATTGTGTTGAGGCAACCGATGCTGATGATTGGCTTGTGGATCTGTGCAAGCATTTCGAGTGCAGTAACGTCAGGCCTGAGGACTTTGTTAAGTTCGCTTCCTTCCAACTCAAAGATCAAGCTGCAGAATGGTTCCAGCAGTACAAGGACTCTAGAGGTGGACGTGTTATCACTTGGGATGATTTCCGTCGAGATTTCCAAGCTCATCATATTCCTCAAAGCGTGGTTGAAAGCAAGCGTGAGGAATTCCGCAACCTGAAGCAAGGCTCTTTGTCTGTCTATGACTACAACAAGTTGTTCCAGAAGCTCGCCCGCTTTGCCAAGCAGGACGTCCCTGATGAGAAGAGCATGATATACCAGTTCAGGGGTGGTCTCAGAGAAGAAATTCAGCTAGCCCTTGTTCTCTTTGAGCCCTTGAGGTACGATGAGTTCTACAACATGGCACTGAAGCAAGAGGCTGCTCAGTTGAGGTGTGATGCTTCCATGAAGCGAGTCAGAGATGTTACTCCTTCTTGCTCTACTCAAGTGGCCAAGCAGCAGAAGTATTGGCTTCCTCCTCCTCTGTTCCGTCAGCCGTATCAGCAGAAGAGCAAAGGTGGCAGTGGTTCTTCCCACCCACCCAACCCTGGCTTTCAGAATAAGACTTCGTCTCAAGCTCCAAGATCGAGTGCTCCGTATCACCGTCCACTTTCAGAGGTCACGTGCAACAAGTGCCAACAGAAGGGTCACTATGCCAACAAGTGTTTCAACCAGAGGCGTCTTCCTCCTCCTCCTCCTGTCAGATCGGCAAGTACAGCTGTGGTCAAGCATAACCCCAAGCACGCCAAGGTTAATTTGTTGAATGCAGCTCAGGCAGAGGACTCACCAGATGTGATTATGGGTAACCTTCCTGTTAACGATATTCCAGCTAAAGTTCTTTTTGACACCGGTGCATCGCTTTCTTTTATTTCAACTCCATTTGTGTCCAAGCATGATTTTGTGACCGAAAGGATTCCTGTTCCGTTGAAGATTGTGTCTCCGGGCAAGCAAATGACTTCTAACAATTGCGTCCCGGATGTCTCTGTCACGTTGGGCGATTACAAGTTTCTCTCTTCTCCGGTGGTTCTTGGCAACTCGGATATTGATCTTATTCTCGGAATGGATTGGCTTACTAAGCACAAGGCACATCTTGATTGTGCAGCCAGGCAGATTCAATTGACTCATTCGTCTCAGGATGTAATTGTCTTTGCCGCTCGTGATGATACTATCCGTCTGTTTTCTCTCAATGAGAAGGGCGAACTCGATGCCATCTCGCAAATTCCAGCCGTTTGCGAATATCAAGACGTTTTTCTAGAAGAGCTTCCAGGAATGCCTCCGCACCGGCCAGTTGAATTCGTTATTGATCTTGAGCCTGGTACGGAACCTGTGTGCAAGCGTCCTTACAAGCTCGGACCTGAAGAGTTGAAGGAGCTGAAGAAGCAACTCGATATTCAAGAGAAAATGGGTCTCATCCGGCCTAGTTCTTCTCTGTGGGGTTGTGGTGTTCTTTTTGTGAAGAAGAAGGATGGAACGGACCAACTTTGTGTTGATTACCGTCCAGTGAACAAGAAGACCATCAAGAACAAATACCCACTTCCCAACATCAATGAGTTGTTCGAACAACTCAAAGGTGCCCAAGTATTCTCCAAGCTTGATCTCCGTATGGGTTATCATCAGATTCGAATCTGTGAGCAAGATATTCCGAAGACGGCTTTCAGGACAAGCTTTGGTTCATATGAATACACTGTCATGTCTTTTGGCCTCACCAACGCTCCTCCGACGTTCTCTCGCATGATGAACTTCATATTCAACGCCTACACCAATGACTTCGTTTTGGTCTATCTCGACGACATTCTGGTTTTCTCCAAGAACAAGGAAGATCATGCCAAGCACTTGCGTTTGGTTCTTGATAAGCTCAGAGAACATCATTTCTACGCCAAGTTCTCCAAGTGTGAATTTTGGCTTGATGAGGTTCTTTATCTTGGTCATATCATCTCTGCCAAGGGCATTGCCGTGAATCCTGAGAAGGTGTCTGCAATTATGAATTGGGAACCTCCTCAGAACGTGAAGCAACTCCGTAGCTTCCTCGGTCTCGCAAGCTATTGCCGAAGATTCGTTGAAAACTTTTCTAAGATCGTGAAGCCTCTCTCTAATCTTCTCCATAAGCACGTCAAGTACGTTTGGTCTCTGGAGTGTGACATTGCTTTCAACACTTTGAAAGAGAAATTGATTAGTGCTCCAGTTCTGACTCCGCCTGATGAATCCAAGCTGTACGAGGTCTTTTGTGATGCCTCTCTCCAAGGTCTTGGCGCAGTATTGATGCAAGAGAAGAAAGTTGTTGCTTATACATCTCGCCAGTTGAAGCCTAATGAGAAGAACTACCCCACTCATGATCTCGAGTTGGCGGCAGTTGTGCATGCTCTTTTGACTTGGAGACATCTTCTATTGGGAAGAAAAGTGGACATTTTCACTGATCACAAGAGTCTCAAGTACATCTTCACTCAGCCTAATCTCAACCTCAGGCAAACTCGATGGGTCGAAATGATTCAAGAGTATAATCCGAGTATTGAGTATACTCCAGGCAAGGCCAATGTGATTGCTGACGCATTGAGCAAGAAAGCTTACTGCAATAGTCTGATTCTCAAGCCTTATCAACCCGAGCTTTGTAAAGTTTTCGCAAACTTAATCTGCAAGTTGTTCCTCAAGGTTTCCTCGCCAACCTTCAAGTCTCTCCTACCTTAGAAGACCAGATTCGCCAAGCTCAGCTTCTTGATGCTATGGTGAAAAAGGTGAAGATTGGGATTGCCAAGAGTCAGCCCAAGTACAAGTGATACCGCCTTGACGACAAAGATACTCTCTTCTTCGAGGATCGTATTGTGGTACCCAAAGGTGACCTCCGTAAAGTGATCATGAACGAGGCTCACAATTCTCTCCTCTCCATCCACCCTGGGAGCACGAAGATGTATCAGGACCAAAAGCAAGCTTATTGGTGGACTCGAATGAAGCGCGAGATCGCTCAATTCGTGAATGAATGTGATGTCTGCAGAAGAGTGAAGGCAGAACACCAAAGGCCAGCAGGTCTCCTCCAACCTCTTGCCATTCCAGAATGGAAGATTGACCACATTGAAATGGACTTCGTGACTGGGTTTCCAAAGTCCAAGTGTGGCAATGATGCTATATTCGTTGTCATCGATAAACTCACCAAAGTGGCCCACTTTCTGCCTATCAAAGAGTCGATCACTGCAGCTCAATTGGCGGAACTCTATACCTCTCGTATTGTCTCTCTGCACGGTATTCCTCAAGTGATCTCTTCAGACCATGGCAGCATCTTTACATCGAAGTTTTGGGATTCTTTTCAGAAGGCCATGGGCACCAACATCCGCTTCAGCACAGCTTTCCATCCTCAAACTAGCGGTCAAGTCGAGCGTGTCAACCAGATTCTTGAAGATATGCTCAGGGCTTGCGTGATCTCCTTCGGCATGAAGTGGGAGGATTGTCTTCCTTATGCTGAATTCTCCTACAACAACAGTTTTCAAGAAAGTTCGGGCAAGGCCCCATTTGAAATTCTGTATGGCAGGAAGTGTCGTACCCCTCTCAACTGGTCTGAAACCGGCGAACATCAGCTTTTGGGTAATGACTTAATCACAGAGGCAGAGGAAATGTGCAAAGTATTCGTGATAACCTCAAAGCAGCCCAATCCAGTCAGAAGAGCTACTATGATAGTAAGCACCGTGATTTGGCTTTCGAGATCGGAGATTATGTTTACCTCCGCGTCTCTCCTATGAAAGGTACTCATCGCTTCGGTATCAAAGGGAAGCTTGCCCCCAGATACGTGGGACCTTTCAAGATTGTCAGCAAGAGAGGCGACCTCGCCTATTAACTCGAGCTTCCTTCAAACTTTGCAAATGTTCATGACGTGTTCCATGTCTCTCAGCTTCGAAAGTGCTTTAAGACTCCTGACCGCACCGTCAACTTCGAGGACATTGAGCTCCAAGAAGATCTCTCTTATCGTGAGCACCCAGTTGCTATTCTTGAAGACACTAAACGCAAGACTCGCAACAAGTCAATCAAATTTCTCAAAGTCAAGTGGTCACACCATTCCGACCGTGAAGCTACCTGGGAACACGAGGATCACCTCCGTTCTGAGTACCAGACGTTCTTTCAGTCCTAGATCTTGGGACGAGATCCTTTCGTAGTGGTGGAGTGTTGTAACACCCCGGATGTAACTTTCCCAATTTATACTCCAACTCTTGCCATTTCTGGCGTTAAGTTAATTTATTATCTCGGGTTCGGGTCTTTGTCTCCGTGTGCTGTTGTCGTTGTCATGCATCTCATATCATGTCATCATGTGCATTGCTTTTGCATACGTGTTCATCTCATGCATTCGAGCATTTTCCCCGTTGTCCGTTTTGCATTCCGGTGCTTCATTCTCCTCTGGTGGTCATTTCTACCTTTCTTTCGTGTGTGGGGATTAAACATTTCCGGATTGGACCGAGACTTGCCTAGCGGCCTTGGTTTACTACCGGTAGACCGCCTGTCAAGTTTCGTACCATTTGGACTTCGTTTGATGCTCCAACAGTTAACCAAGGGACCGAAAAGGCCTTGTGTATGTTGCAGCCCAACACCCCTCCAATTTGGCCCAAAACCCACCTAACTCTGCTCCATCATCTAGAGCGTTCGATCACGATCGCGTGGCCGAAAACCGCACCTCATTTGGACTCTCCTAGCTCCCTCTATACCTATAAATAGGTCCCCCTCGAAATATCCCGGATCCCCTCTCCCCGAAACCCTAAATCCACCTCGCGCCGCGCCGGACGTGTCCGTTCCGGCCGGACACGCCGCCGCCAGCCACCCCGCGCTCGCCACGTGGCAAGCCGCCGCCGCCTCAGCCCGCGGCCCGGCCGGCCCGCTTCGGGCCCCTGAGCCCATCGCCTCGCCCGCCGCCTCCTCCGAGCAGTCGCCACCCGCGCCCTTCTCCGCCCGACGCCGCTCGCCCGCTCCGCCGCCACCGCGCCGCCCAGCTGCCGCCGTCGCCGGACCGCGCCGCCTCGCCGTACGGTCGCCGCCCCACTCCCCGGCCTCCTCCTCGCCGGCCTCAGCCGCTTCCTCGCCGGTGAACATGGCCCGGCCCCGCCTCGATTTCTGCGCCGGGTCAAACCCTAGATCTCGGGGTGATTTTTTTCGTCCAAGTCCTCAAATTTTCAGTCCAAGTGCTCATGTTCGTAGCCCCGTAACTTTGCATGCGTAGCTCCGATTCATGCATATAGCATATCAAAATGTTCATCTCAGACAGTGCATCATTTCATTCCATTGCATCATTTTCATTTGAGTTCATCTTGATGCCCGAAATGCTGTTATAAGAGGACTACTTGAGATTATTGTCAGATCTGCTAATCCGTTTAGGTTTTTGTCATTTTTGCCATGATTAATGTGTGCATCCTATGCCCTGATGCTCTACATGTGTTTTGTTAAGGGTTTTGTCATCTTTCCAGAGGTGCAACCCATGTATTTTTGTGATGTATGTGGTGACTTGTGCAAGCTTGCAAAGTGGTGCACTTGCTAATTCTGTTTTCAGGGACTTAGTAATTTCACTAAGTCCTGGACCTGTTTATCTCATGTTGCCATATGTTCATGTTGTTTCCTAGTGATCCGTGCCTCTTTTGAGGATGATCAGTAAGGATGTTTTGTTAATATTGTAGTGCTCTATCCATCCATGTCTTTGTTTGCAATTATGGAGCACCCTAGCTTGAGTCAATCGAGCTCTACTTTTGCTACTTTGTGAATCTGGGCAGATTGTCAACTTGTTTGCAATTTTGCCGGTGATGTTGTAGTTGATCCGTGCATGCTATGCTATTGTTCTTGCCATTTCTAGATTGCATTTTGTGCCTTCTTGATGGATGTATGCTTGTATTTCCATGACTTGCACCGTAGTGAGTGCATCGAGCTCGTAAACATGCCTACTTGAGTTATATTTCAGCATGTGTCAGTTTTCACTAAGTATGAAAACTGATTATGTTTTTGCTATGTTCACATGCTTGCAATTGTATTTTCTGATCCCTTTTGGCTCAAGGTCACTAAGGGACTTTTGTTAAGCTCTTTGAGTAGCTCCATGCCATGCTTTACTTTGCCATGTTCAGATCCTTTAGCATGTAGTTTGTGCCTCCGAAGAGGGCTACCTGATCTGAAATTCCAGACAAGTGTTGGTTTCACTAAGTCTGAGATCTGTTTGCCATATACATTTTTGCCATGCTTGTTTGAACCTGTTAATGGATGATTTGGCCGTAGCTCAGTGCTAGACTTTTGTTAAGAATCTTGTATGCATCCCTGCCATGTATTTTTTTGTCATGTTTTGTTGCTGTAGCATGTTCATCGCATTGCATTTAGTTGGCTACTTGCTGTAAATCGCAGACCGGTGTCATATTTGAATCGCTTGCCATTTCCAAAACGTAACTCCGATTCCGGCGTTCTTTATATCGTTTTCAAGAGATTTCATCTCATCTTTCTAGTGGCACACTTGGATTTCCAAGTTGAGACCAGGTTCATGCATTTCCTGTCATATCTTGCATTTTGCATCCCGCATCGCATCCCGCATAGCATATCATCTTTGCACCGTGTTGTTTGAGTTTGCATGTGGTTGATTGTATCCTTGTTGCTTGTTTGTCTTGTTTGGGAAGAGCCGGGAGAAGAGTCCGCTAACGAGGAGCCCGTTGAGTTTGCTTTTGAGGATCCAGTCAACTCTGACAACTGTGCAGGCAAGATGAGCATACCCTCGAAATCACTACTATCTTTGCTATGCTAGTTTGCTCGCTCTTTTGCTATGCCATTGCTACGATGCCTACCTCAAACCCACCATGTCCTAGCAAACCGTTGATTGGCTATGTTACCGCTTTGCTCAGCCCCTCTTATAGCGTTGCTAGTTGCAGGTGAAGATTGGAGGCCGTTCCTTGTTGGAACATTTATTTTACTTGTTGGGATATCATTATATTATCTTGTTATCTTAAAGCATCTATATACTTGGTAAAGGGTGGAAGGCTCGGCCTCTCGTCTAGTGTTTTGTTCCACTCTTGCCGCCCTAGTTTCCGTCACATCGGTGTTATGTTCCCGGATTTTGCGTTCCTTACGCGGTTGGGTTATAATGGGAACCCCTTGATATTTCACCTTGATTTGTTTTAACCTGTCGAAGTGTCTTGAGTAACCGAGATACCGAGTCTGATCGGAACGTCTTGGGAGGAGGTCTATTCCTTCATGGACCGTGAGAGCTTGTCATGGGCTAAGTTGGGACTCCCCTGCAGGGATTTGAACTTTCGAAAGCCGTGCCCGTGGTTATGGGCAGATGGGAATTTGTTAATGTCCGGTCGTAGATAACTTGAACCTTAACTTAATTAAAATGAATCAACTGAGTATGTTACCGTGATGGCCTCTTCTCGGCGGAGTCCGGGAAGCGGACACGGTGTTGGAGTAATGTTTGCGCAGGTTGTTCTCTAGTTTCTCGCTCGTGCTTTGCCTCCTGTTCTCGCTCTCTTTTGAGAATAAGTTAGCCACCATATTTGCTAGTCGCTTGCTGCAGCTCCACATATATTTACCTTGCCTTACCTATAAGCTTAAATAGTCTTGATCGCGAGGGTGCGAGATTGCTGAGTCCCTGTGGCTCACAGATTACTATTACATCAGATGCAGGGCCTGATGATTCCGCTCCAGGAGACACGTATGAGCTCAAGTGGGAGTTCGATGAAGACTCTCAACGTTACTATGTTTCCTTTCCCGATGATCAGTAGTGGTGCCCAGTTGGGGGTGATCGGGACCGTGTCGCTTGTTGGGTTCTCTTTTATTTTGGCGCCGTAGTCGGGCCATGAGTGTTTGGATGATGTAATGTTATTTATGTACTTGATTGACGTGGCGAGTGTAAGCCAAACTATGTTATCTACCCTTTCATTATTATATTACATGGGATGTTGTGAAGATTGCCTAACTTGCGACATATGCCTTCAATGCGATTATGCCTCTAAGTCGTGCCTCGACACGTGGGAGATATAGTCGCATCGAGGGTGTTATAGGCGTGCTGACCTCTCTGTTGTGCCTAGGTAGGGCTGCGACGTGTTGATCTTCCGAGGCCGGGCATGACCCAGAAAAGTGTGTCCGGCCAAATGGGATCGAGCGTGTTGGGTTATGTGGTGCACCCCTGCAGGGAAGTTAATCTATTCGAATAGCCGTGATCTTCGGTAACAGGACGACTTGGAGTTATACCTTGACCTTATGACAACTAGAACCGGATAGTTAATAAAACACACCCCATCCAAGTACCAGATACAACCGGTGATCGCTCTCTCACAGGGCGACGAGGGGGGATCATCGGTTAGGATTATGCTATGCGATGCTACTTGGTGAACTTACCATCTACTCTCTTCTACATGCTGCAAGATGGAGGTGGCCAGAAGCGTAGTCTTTGACAGGACTAGCTATCCCCTCTTATTCCGGCATTCTGCAGTTCAGTCCATATATGATAGCCTTAGTCCTTTTGATACGAATGCATACATATGTAGTGTAGCTCCTTGCTTGCGAGTACTTTGGATGAGTATTCACGGTTGCTTTGCTCCCCCTTTTCCCCCTTCCTATACCCGATTGCTGCGACCAGACGATGGAGTCCAAGAGCCAGACGCCACTGTCGATGACGACTACTACTACTCGAGAGGAGCCTACTACTACGTGCAGCCCGCTGACGACGACCAGGAGTAGTTTAGGAGGATCCCAGGCAGGAGGCCTGCGCCTCTTTTGATCTGTATCCCAGTTTGTGCTAGCCTTCTTAAGGCAAATTTGTTTAACTTATGTCTGTACTCAGATATTGTTGCTTCCGCTGACTCGTCTATGATCGAGCTCTTGTATTCGAGCCCTCGAGGACCCTGGCTTGTAATATGATGCTTGTATGACTTATTTTATTTGTAGAGTTGTGTTGTGATATCTTCTCGTGAGTCCCTGATCTTGACCATACATGTTTGCGTGTATGATTAGTGTACGATTGAATCGGGGGCGTCACAAAGGCAAGCTTGGCGAACAACTATGGAGATTCTTTCTTATGTAACCGACTCTATGTAACCCTAGATCCCCCCGATGTCTATATAAACCGGAGGGTGTAGTCCGGAAAGGATATACTCAATACCTTAGTCATACATGCTAGACTTCGTGGTAGATCAACTCTTGTAATACTCATATCCATCAATATCAATCAAGCAGGACGTAGGGTATTACCTCCATCAAGAGGGCCTGAACCTGGGTAAAACTTAGTGTCCCTTGTCTCCTGTTACCATCAACCTTAGACTCACAGTTCGGGAACCCCTACCCGAGATCCGCCGGTTTTGACACCGACACCGGGCAACCAAACTATTGACCAAAGACATGATTCGGGGCCAATGCATATAATTCTAAATTCGGGGTGCCGGACTATACTTATAAAAAGTGTTCGGACTTTTGTTGCCGTAGTGTGGGGTGCTATGAAGCCCCTGGCAAGCATCAAACGTACCGAAGTGTACGGGTGCTACCTGATAAAGTTACTAGAAAATACAAAACAGGAAGAAAAAGAAGAACAAGTGATAAGCTAGGGCCGTAAAATTTGCACTGCAAACAGTTCTTATTATAATTTCATTGGTGCGTTAAATCGTGTTTATACAAGTAATGCAATAAGCAGGAGGCTAGTTACTATGCCTTAACCAAGGGAGAGCTGCACGTGGGTCCTGAAAAACAGGTAGAGTGATCGTTAACGAAACCACCTAGAGAAGTCCCACATATGCATGTGCTTCTTGTCGCCTTAGTGTGTTTGCCCTTCAAGAGTACCGATGATCAGGCCATCAGATGGGGCCTGCAGGATTGAAACCTGAAAAGGAAACGAATAAAAGTGAAAGTATGTGTGTATCCGGTGTCGGTTAAGCCGTACTGTGGATCACAAGCTAGCTATGCCTCCGTCGATGCCTATGGAATTTTGAGTGCGTAGTTCTGTACGTGCGGTGTCAATGCCACCACTTGATCGGGACTGAGATGGAGGCCGGATTGCTAGTCGAGCTCTTGACGAGCCGAGCTGTCCTGCTGCAGGGTAGTTCGGATCCTCTTGACGGTGTCCGTGGGCTCGGCAACCGAATGGAGGTTCTGCTTGAGAAGTCCGCTCTGTACTTCTGCTGCTAAGGCACCTGTGTGCTCTTCTGTATGGAGGGAGCGTTTCATATTTCCATTGACTGTTATGATGCCACGTGGGCCGGGCATCCTGAGCTTGAGATAAGCATAATGTGGCACTGCGTTAAATCGGGAGAATGCGGTTTGTCCGAGCAGCGCATGATAGCCGCTGTGAAAGCGAACGATATCGAAGATTAAATCCTCGCTTCGGAAGTTGTCCGGAGATCCGAAGACAACCTCTAGTGTGATTGAGCCCGTGCAGCGGGCCTCTACGCCCAGTATGACTCCTTTGAAGGTAGTCTTTGTGGGTTTGATCCGTGATGGATGAAAGCCCATTTTGCGCATTGTATCCTGATAGAGCAGGTTGAGGTTGCTGCCAACGTCCATCAGGACTCGTGTTAGGTGGAACCCATCAATTATTAGGTCCAGGACCAGTGCGGCTGATCCGCCATGCTGGATACTGGTCGGATGATCTCGACGGTCAAAAGTGATTGGGTACGATGACCATGGATTGAATTTTGGGGCGACTGGCTCAATCGCATAGACGTTCCTTAGTGCGCGCTTGCGCTCCCTCTTGGGGATGTGTGTAGCATATATCATGTTCACTATTTTGACTTGAGGGGGAAACTTCTTATGTCCCCCTATGTTTGGCTGCAGGGGCTCCTCGTCATCCTCCTTGCTCTGTGATCCCTTTTCCTTGTTCTCGGCATTTAAGTTGTCGGCTTGCTTAAAAACCCAGCAATCTCTGTTGGTATGGTTGGCTGGTTTGTCTGGGGTGCCATGGATTTGGCACGGACGGTCGAGTATGCGGTCCAGGCTGGATGGTCCCTGATTGTTTCTCTTGTACGATTTCTTTCGCTGGCTGGACTTGGAGCCGCTGAATCCGGCGTTGACTGTAGTGTCGTCGGTGTTATTACCGTTGCTTCGGCGCTTGTGTCTGTTACATGGAGCTTGTCGTTGCTGTTTTTGGCCTCAGAGAGGCCTGCGTTGCTAGCTGTATTTTTACTACGAGCCAGCCAGCTGTCCTCACCCGCACAAAGGTGGGTCGTAAGTGTCGTGAGGGCTGCCACAGATTTCGGCTTATCTTAGCTGAGGTGGCGGGCGAGCCATTCGTCGCAGATGCTATGTTTAAAGGCCGCTAGGGCTCACTACAAAAAAATACACTTCCGTGATGATACGTGTTTGTCATGCATGTACATCCATGACAAATTTATGACAGAATCAAGATAGTCATACATGTGCTGTCGTAGAAGTGTTCCATGACATTACCAAAATTATCATCACGGAAGTGTCCACTTCCATGACGATAAATCGCGCGTCACAGAAGTGCTTTCGTCAAGGGTGACCGACACGTGGCATCCACCGTAACGGAACGCCGTTAAGCTATCGGGTTGGGTTTTGGATCCGATAACCCATTAACAGCCCCGACCAATTTCCACATGTAAAATTCTTATTGGCCGGACGAAACACGTGTCAGCTTGTCAGTGGGTCAGATAGGCGCCTATGATACGTCGACATGTGGCACGGCCCAATAGAGGCCCATTCCTGTGAAAAGGCCGGCCCGTTTGACTTGGTCAAAAGGTGGAGGGCCGGCCCATGGAAAGCCTGTTAACGGCTTGTTCGCATATAGCCCATTTACAGCCCACTAACCCAAGGCCCGTTACGCCCTATCCGAATTAGGCCCAGTAGCGTCATCTGGGCCATCCAATATGATTCCAGCCCGTTTTCACTTTTCGCCCATGTATGGCCCGTCACGTCTTTCGGCCCATATGAGGCCCTATGTAACTCTTGGCCTATTAATGGCCCGTGGTAAAACTGGCCCGTAATGAACAGTGTATCACTTTACACCCATTAACGGCCCGTGGTGAAACTGGCCCGTAATGAACAGTGTATCACTTTATACCCATTAACGACCCATTATTCCGTTGGGCCGTTTCTAGCCCATGTTATATTTTGGCCTTCTTAGAGCCCATTTATTCTTGGGCTCGTTTCCAGCATCCGTTTACTTACGGCCCGTTACTGTCATTTTCTTCTTGTGGGCCAAATTCAGCATGTGGTTACAGTCGGCCCGTTTGTGGTCCGTTAATACGTTGGGCCATTTTTATAGCGTCATCAAATACGGCCTATCAACGATGGCTCGTTACGGTCGGCCCATGAACGGATGATTCCAACTCTAGCCCGTTTACGGCCATAATGTGGCCTGTTATTGGCCCATGTTTGGCCAATCAATCATACGGCCCGTATAAGGCCCATTGATGATACGGCCCGTAGAAGGCCTACTGTTTCTACGGCCCGTAAAAGGCCCACTGTTTCTACGGCCCGTAGGAGGCCCAGTGTCACTATAGTAAATATTAGCCCATGGTTATTATGGCCTAGTTTTAAAAAATAGGTTATTGCAGCCACTAGTTAACCGCGGAAAAAGAACTGCAATGACTACAAGCAAACAAATAAACAAGACAACAAGGAAATAAATAAGCAAGCAACTAACGCTAGGCTATCACGGCTATTACACATATTACATCCACTGGGCATCAAAGTTCGCCACCAGTGCAAATATAGGGAACAAAGCAGCATTTCATATACACTGGCCGTCAAAATTGGCCACCAGTGCAAATAAATGCGGCAGCAAAACAAGAAGCATAACTGAAACAACTTCAGAAGAGCTCAAGAAACGTTATCCTGGGTATCCACCATGCTGGCGATAAGCTTAGCAAGCTGATTAGCTTTGTCCTGTTTGGCGCTAAAATCCTCCAACGCTTGTTGTTGCACTAGAAAGTATGCATCTGAGTGCTCCAGGGACTTCCGCAGTTCTTCCGCTTCTTGTGCAGCACAGCTGATCGATGTCTTTCAGCTTGTAGTTGAGACTCAAGAAACCGAACTGATTCAGAAAGTGAGTTTGAATAGCTTGTGCAAGCGGTAGTGGCCAGTAACTCCAACACTAAACCAAGACAGGATGTGTCACTATCTTGAACCTTATCTGCATTACTTCCTTTACCGTTGCTTAATAAGGCACTCTTCCCCAATATTTTGTCAGCATTCTAAAAGAAGAAACAAGCAGACACATAACAAGTTTAGCATGTACTAGTATATGAAACTCATTTCGGTGAACCAGATCATTAGTAAGGTGGACAGGATTAAACTACCAAGTCTTCTATTGCCAAGTACTAGTACATAATAAAAGCATCAAACAAACATATATCTATGTCCTATGGTAGCAATGGAATCTTAAATTAGAACAGTTGTTCTTCAGGTTTAGGCACTTGTTCTACATGAACAGAGTACAGTAAGACGCAAGAATATAATACTTAAAAATAGAAAATGAGCTCATAGACCTTACCACATTCTTGGTTCGTGACCAGTACAGAACAAGGCGTTCCCAGTCATCGTCCAGTAAATGTGTCTTAGGAGAACGTAAGGGAATTTGATGAGTTTCTTTGCCGATGAAGTACGTTTTCTTCAGGTAATTCCGATAGTACCACCAAGCATTCTTGAAGATAGCAGAGATATTAGCACAGGTTACCTCATCCTGAGTTTCCAAATTGGTCCTTCTCTATAGAGAAAAATGGGAAAATTTGCTGTATTATAACCATCATGGAGGTAGGATGTATGGGACGAAGCAAAGTAATTGCCATGAATAACATTACTTACACATAACTCCTGGACAAACACCTGCAACTGGCATTTTCCTTCATCTTCAGTATAATATTTCCAAGATGGGAAGATACGCACATACGATTCAACAACATCAAATGCGATAGATACTAAACTACGACTAGCTGGTTGTGCTTCCTCCACAGGAATAGGCGTACTAACTGGTGGATTTGGGGTTCGCCGTGATAGTACTGGCCCTTTGGGCACTGGAGCTGCCTTACTAACTGCTCTTGTTTGGGAGCTTTGTGGTGGAGATGGTGTTGTGTCAACAGGAACTGGGTTACTATCGGCTGGGGTTGGGGTTAGATTGGGTGAAGCTGGTTCTCTGTCCATCATAGTAGGGGTACAATCTGTGAGAGTTTGGGTTATGTGTGGTAGGGCTGGTTCTTGTGCATGTACAACTGGGGTGCTATCTCCACCAAGAGGAAGCATTGTTTTATTTGAAGACCGTGTTTTTAGTCCGCTAGATACTGGCATCACCCGCTCCAATTCAAATGGCTGATAAACAGGAAACATAGTTGAATGTACAGACATTGTATGAGAGACAGATGCAATAGATAGTGTGGAAAAAAGAGGGTATGAAATAGTTGACATGTATATTGTTTATCTAAAACGGATAGCATGACATAATTTCACATATATGATGTCTATCTAAACTGGATTGCATAACATAACATAATTCAAAGATATGATGAATAACTAAACAGGATCGCATGACATAATTCACCTACATGTTATCTAAGTAATCAGGATCGCATCATTTAATTCACATATGTGATTTATATGCTAAACAGAGGGCATTCGATATGATGTCTGAACTAAGAACATGGTGTTGAATATAGTGTATATGATGTCTAAACTATGCAATGCAAGACACCGTATGCATGATATGAGTAGTATAACCGTGCCAAGTTAGAGCATACACCTCAGTAGGGGAATAGGACTGGTCATCTGTCTCCGAATCCATCTCTGAGGAGCTATCGGGACCCAACAAGAGATCTGCTTTGACAGGTAGCACTGTCTTCTCTGAAGGCCTTGTTTTCACTCTAGATTTTTTCCATCTCCCACCCAAAAGGCTGATTCATAGGAAGAGTAGTTTAATGTACAAACATTGTCGACAAATGGAAATGTAATGAAGAAAAGGATGGGCAAGATATCATTCAAATATATGATGCCTGGTTAAACTGGATGGCATTGCACATTTCACATATATTATGGTTGGCTAAAAGACATGAGAATGCATAATTCCCATATATGATATAGAAACTAAACAGGTGGCATTACAGAACATGTCTAAACTAAGCAGATGACATATATGATGTCAAAAGTAGGCACTGCAAGGCAACATATGCATGATATGACTAACATCATCATGCCAAGGTAGAGCAAACACCTTGGGGGGTAAATAGGAGTGGTCAGCGGCGTCCAAATCCGCCTCAGAACAGATATCTTCCTCTGGATTACAATCTGGAGAGGGGTGGGGAGGGTTTGCCATTGAACCCACCATGGAACGATGTCTGCATGACATTGTATTGCCGCACAAAACTCTTCTCTTTTTCTCTACATGTTCAGCATGACTGTGTACAATATCTGGCATGCATACGAAAAAAATATGGTGAGATTATGTAAGGAGAGCATGCAGAAATTTAGAGTGATGGTAACAACCAGTGGATCGATGTTTTTCCATTGAACCAAAATAGCCCTAATGGATCGACGTGAATGTATAGTAATAAGTGATGCAACAAGTGTACAATGTCTTTGCCGTAGCCGTGTCAACCTCAGCATCATTGGGTTGGTCGCTGAAGCAGTGAGACAGAGGTGGCTGTCGGAGGTGTGGAGGAAGATCTGAGGAATCTGTAGACGGCGTCCAGGGCACTGCTCTGTTGTGATGGATCATTCTGTCGTTGGAGCAGCTCCGGTGAGCCGTAAGACATCAAGGCTGAAGCAGCACAAGACAGACATCGTCAATCTCAAGTGGGATTCTAATAGCATCTCCAATAGATGATGTAAAATGGATGTAAAATTAACATCAACAAAAACCACCTGACTACAACAGATGAGGTAAAAACTGTTGACTCTGAACTTAACTGTCGAAACTGAAATTTATTGTGGAATCTGAATGCTACTGTCAAAACTGAATGCAATGGTAGCAGAGAGGCACTTGACATGTAGTTTAGGGAGGGCCTGCGGTTCATCCTCAACCTGCACCCCCCTGAGCCGCCAGCCACCACCGGCCGAACCGCCGGCCCCAGCGCCGCCTCGCCGCCCCGAAACAACTCGCCACCGCCGCCCCGGCCAGCCATCTAGGCCCCCCGCCCCCGCCTCCCACCCTGAACCCTAAGATAGTTAGTGGGGTACCTCTCCGGCGAGCCCCCGTCCCCGCTGCGGGTGGTTCTTCCTTAACTCCGGCGAGCCCCCCCCCAACCCCTGAAAATCGACTGAGCCAAAAGTCGATTCAGTCGACTGAAGTGTGGCTTAATCAGAGCAAAGCAGCAGCACGAGCGAGGGGGAGAGCAGCAGCAGCAGCTGGGCGAGCGAGCGATCGAGCGAGAGGCGGAGCAGTAGCAGCAGATCCGGCTGGTATGGACGCCGCCGCCGAAGGGGCCTCACACTGGGGGAGAGACGCCGTGGAGATGTCGCCCGCGGAGCCGACTTCAAGGTAGCCGCTCCATGGGGGTGCGGGATGGAGCACCGTCGGAGCCGGGAGGTCGAGTTATGGAAAAGGTGTGATGTGATGAGTGTACAACCTCTTTGGTGGCGCCGAGTAGGCCTCGGCTTCGTCCGAGGAGTCGGTGAGGATGTTGCGGTTCCCGTGGAGCAGGTTAAGGCGGCGCTGTGGGGATGGAGCAGCCGCGATAGAAGAGGCGATCGTCGGAGCAGCTCCTTGGAGGTGGAGGACGGGGCGGCTGAACCGGCGGGACAGTGAGATGGATGATGGATCCTCATCCGGGGAGGTGGACGAGGGACGTCGAGCTTTTGCGGTGGACGACGTCATCGGGGAAGAGGCTCTGGCTGGGCAGCGGTGACGTGGCGGACAAAGGAGGGTGGGGTTTCACGGCTGGAGCGGAGAGGTTATGGCGTCCTGGGATTTCGAATGGCGAAAAGGGGGCGATGGGAGGGGGTCAAGCATGACTTAGGAACGCGCTTGTCCAAAATGTAGGGTGTGTTACAAAAGTACCCCCCCACCGATTTGAACTAGCGGCCCTTTCGGCTCGGGGTTAGAAGGGGGATTTCGCGTGTCGGGATTTGGCAGCTGGAGGGAGTTTTCGCGCGCGTTGTAATTTCGGGATAGCAAGGCGCGGGTTGTGAAGGCGCCAGTTTTGGGAGCACGATATCTGAATTTTCGGGATACAACAAGACGGGGGTTGAATTTTAGGGACAATCCTAACGTGTAGTAATATTGTACTTGTACTTATGTAACACCCCCAGTGTCAGGCTACAGTAACCATCTATGATTAAGCCTAATCATTTGGCTAAAGAATATTTAATCACCTTTGTTCAATATCTCTTTTCAACTCCCATCTGAATACAAATTCGAATCATAAGTGAAATTTTAAGTTGCACAAAAGTTGCTGGAAAAATGTTCATCATTTAGCAAATATTCTAGTACAATTTGATGTAAAGAAAAACATCATCACTCCTGTGCTAAAATGGACACTAACATTTATAACAGTGCCATTCCAGCAATTTAAAATGCAAATTCATTTATGAAAATTCCAAATGAATCTAAACCCCTCCCAAAAATAATTGTGGCTGTGCCTAAAAATGCACTGGACTTTTATGATCCAGTTCCACATTGTTCCTAAATCATTAGGGTCCCCAGATAAATCATTTTCCTTCTCTGGTAATAAAAAAAGGGAAAAGCAGAAGAGAGAGAAAAGAGAAGCCCCCCTCCTGTTTCTCCCTTGGGCCTCTGCCCACCCGGTGCCAAACCATCCCCCCATAGCCCCCCTCCTATTTCTCCCCTGGGCCTCGGCCCACCCGGTGCCAATCCAGCCCCCCATAGCCCCCCTGGCTGCCTTCGACCTCCCGCTCCACTACAGGAGGACGACCGAGGGCGCGCGTCCTTGCCGTTGCCGTCAAACCACCTCGCCACTTGCGCCGCTACAGGGAGCCATAGGAGGATAAGAGCATCCCCGAGCCATTCCCCCTCTTGCCGAAATATCTCCACCTCGCTATCTCGTGCCCGCGCCCCCCTCCTCAGATCCCCTTTCACCCATGAGTCCACGAGCCACTCCGCCGTTCACTTTGTCGACCTCGACCATCGGTTTGAACTCAGCGCCGTCACAACGCCCCGTTGGAGGTCATCTTCAACCTCGGACCACCGCCGGCATTCATCTTCGATTCCGACGCCATCGAGCCCTCCCCGAGCCCACTTATGCACCTCTACAAGGCTGCTGTGAGCCCCACTTCCTTCCCCTCTCCTCCGTGCGTCTTCCCCTGCCCGTAGCTGCTTCCCCATCGCGCCCGAGACCATGGCGAGCTAGCGGTCGCCACGGCTCCGCCCGTGCTCACCGGCCTCTAGCGACGACCGCCTGCACCGGTGCACCCCTGCCCGCGCGCCCGTACGTGGCCCCGCTACCGCCACCTACTGCTGCCGCTCCGCACGGTCCGGCTCCGCCTCAGCCGCTGCTTCCGCGGCCTCGCCTTGCCCTGGCCACGCCCATCGCTGCACCGCTGCTCCCGACTGCCGCGCTGCTGCCTGCGCCACTAGCTCCGCCCAGCCTGCCGCTGCTCTGCTCCCATGCCCAACCTTCAACGCGCGCACACCCGCGCGAGGCAGCCACCCGCACCGTGCCTGGGCCCCGTCCCTGTTCACCGCCACTGCCGCCTCCTGCTGCTTCGTGCTGCGGCTGCAGCCACCACGCCTGACCTGCGCGCTCGCTCGCCTGCGCTGGCCCTGCTCGCTACGGCGGCCGCCGCTGCTCCTCCCTTCCCCTACTCCCCTCGCTGCTCGTGCATGCCGCCCGCCTCTGCTCGTTGCTTCCGGTCGCCCCCGCCTTCGCCGGCCACTGTCGGTGGCACCCTGTGCCGCGCCCGCCTACAGGCGTCGTCGCCACCTTCGCGTGCCTCCCCAGCGCCCCGACCTGCTGCTCCTGGCCGCAGTCGCCGAGCGCCGGCGCCTGTGCCTCTGTACTGTCCGGCCTCGTTTAGTTTAGGAACTAATCCCCATTAGTGCTAACCCCCCTCCTAATTAGTGTATGACACATGGGCCCCATCTACTAACTCCCCCTTTAAATCAATATGTTAAAAATAAAAGTGTTCCTATGACAGGTGGGACCCCTGTACTATTTGTGTGGATAAGATCAAATAGAGCCCCTCTATGACATGTGGGCCCCATATGTGAGTTGGACCAGTCAACTCTGTCAACTTTGACTATTGACTGGTGACTGGGCAGTCAGCACGACCCACATGTCATACACCTACACACATTGCTAGGTACACTCCTGTGTACCCAAAGCAATTTATCTATTTATTTATTTTTGAATTAAAATAAATCCAGTATTTCCAAAGTGGTTTAAATCTTTGAAAAATCTTATAAAATAATTCGTAGCTCGGATTGAAAAACTTTATATTTGAAAGTTGCCCAGAAAAATCCAACGAATCCAAGTGCGCGGTCCTTTCACCTGTCACATGCCCCTAGCATGCTGAACATGGAACCGTCCCCTCTCTGTCATCTGTCCGGAATCCGCCTAACGCCGAGAATTCATCCTCGGATGTTTATCCCCTCCGTCTGCAACGTGTAGTACTACGTTATGGCAACCTTAGCTCTGCTCGTCGTCATGTTGTGCCTTGTGATGCATTGTTTGCTCTGTATTTACTGTTTTCTTCCCCCTCTTCTCTCCGGTAGACCCCGAGACCGATGATGCCGCTGTGATCAACTACGTCACCGACGACCCCTCCTTCTTGTCTGAGCAACCAGGCAAGCAAAACCCCCTTGAGCATTCCGATATCGCCCACTTCTTTCCCTCTCATGCTTGCATTAGAACTTCTATTGCTTTCTGTATGATCCTACTCTGATGCATAGCCTGTTGTTGTTACCTGCTTTCATACCTTATCTGCTTATCCTAAACTGTTTAGTATAGGTTGGTTAGTGATCCATCAGTGACCTCCACCTTGTCCCGGTTGCCCCGCTTTATGTTCGATGACTCGATCAACGTGATCGACGTCCAGGCCCCGACACAGCACATCAACCCCCCTTAGTTGTACGACTCTGTAGAGTTACCATCGAGTGCCGAGGGTGGAACCTCTTACATCACTCCTGATGAGACCTCTGTAGTGTAGCTATCCGGTCGTGGTCATCGAGGGTGATTTCCTCCTTAACCACTTCCGATACGGCTCTGTCGTGCAACCCCTGAAGCGTGAACCTCGAGGGTGGATCCTCTTACGTTCACCTTGATGGTTACATCGAGTGGAATTCACCGAGGGTGATTCCTTGGGTTTTCCCTTTGGTGTTAGACACACAGTTACTATGGTTACTATGAATTTACACTGAGCCATGTTACTAAAGACGGGTCGACCTTGAGGGGTACCCGCGCGAGCTTAATTGCGAGTGATGTGGAGTCGGGTTGACCTGGAAGGTGCCCGTGAGATACTTACGAGGCGTGGCCGAGCATTCTTGGCCCTTGCCGCAAGTACTCGAGACGGGGCGACGGGGTCACATCGATCGTGAGTCTCTGCTCGTTCCCGCGCGTTCCTAATCCACTACGATTTGGATATTTGATCCGAGGGGCCTCTGACCTGATAGCACTAACCATCACGTGGGCATTGTATGGGCGTTCTGCGTCGTATACATCAGCCGAAGCTTAATAGACGTCAGCGACTGAGCGGCGCGCACCGGGTTGGACTGCGTAAGATCCTGCCTTGTTGAAGGAGGTAGCTAGGTATGCTCACCGGCCGCCCACGCAACATGCAGGAGTTCCCGGGGAGATGGCCCATGACCCCTTGGGGCATATGTTTAGTCTGGTGTGCTGGCCTCTCTATTAAGCCTAGGTCGGGTTGCGGCGTATTGTTTGGCCAAGGTCGGGCATGACCCAGGAAAGTGTGTCCGGCCAGAGTTAATCCAGCGTGGTGGGTACTTTGAATGAGTACTCACGGTTGCTTTGCTACCTCTTTTCCCCCATACCCGATTATTGCGACCAAATGACGGATCCCAAGCGCCAGACGACACCACTGATTACTACTGCTATCCCGAGGATGCCTACTACTACGTGACAGCCGCTGATGACTTGGAGTAGTTAGGAGGCTCCCAGGCAGGAGGCCTTGCCTTTTCGACCGATGTTGTTTTTGTGCTAGCCTTCTTAAGGCAAACTTGTTTAACTCATGTCTGTACTCAGATAATGTTGCTTCCACTGACTCTTGTGTATTCGAGCTTATGTATTCGAGCCCTCGAGGCCCCTGGCTTGTAATATAAAGCTTGTATTATTTTAATTTGTGTCTAGAGTTGTGTTGTGATATCTTCCCGTGAGTCCTTGATCTTGATCGTACACATTTGCATGTACGATTACTGTATGGTCAAATTGGGGGCGTCACAAGTTGGTATCAGAGCCGACTGCCTGTAGGTAGCCCCCTTTCCAACTCCTTGGCCGAAGTTGAGTCTAGTCATTGAAAAACTTTTACTAACATGGCTGTGTGGCTTACGGGCCCACGTTGCCATTGGGTGGTATTAGGATCTTTTATTCCTCGTCTATACTCTGGGGCTCTGATCTCTCTTCCATTCGGGTTAAAACTTTTACTAACTCTGACTTTAGGTTCTCGTAACTACTTTCTCCCAGAGAGCCCCTTCATTCCAGATGATCGCCTACTTCACCAGAAGACTTCAAAGATACTCTCTGATGTTCTCCCGAGAACATGTGCTCATCACTTTTTGCAAGTCCCTTCCACCGATAACCCCTATGGATAACAACATACAACTAGCATTCATACTTCCATTCCCCGTTGCTCTTGTTATTACAAGATTCCCCGAAGTACTTCTGTTGTCCGGAGAATCCTTTGAGCTTACTGCCTTGTAGTTCTTTGCCACATGAATACCCCTATGGATAATTCCTCGCACTTATCGAGTATCTGTTCATCCAAGTTGTTCATATGCTTTCCAAACTACCGAAAAATGCTATCTGATCTTTCAAAACCCTATGTAGCCTATTGCTCTTGACTCTCCTTGTCTGCTTGCATTATGGATGCTTCCCATATGTGTAGCAATATTCATTAGTATCCTTTGACACCGTGTTTTTGATCCTATTGTTTCAACATGTGTGTGAAGGCACGCAATCATCAATTGATCCTTCTAAATTATCTTTCCGACTCAGACATCATTTTGAACATGAGCTGGTTCTCGACCAATCTATTTGTCATTGATTGTGCCCCTAGGTCTATTCTACTTATCCATCCTTGATCAAAGCGTATGCTTCTGATCCTTCGTTTTGGAAATCATAATTCCTTTGTTATCTAAGCATCGAGTTATTCAGTTGTTCTATAATCCGATGCCTTTGCATTTTTCTTCCTCTGATTGAGTACCGATACTCACATCAACTCCATTGTGGACCGGCAGGCCCATTGATGGGTTGTTATCCGATAGTGTCCTTCACATCCAAGATCTTGTGAGTTTTTCCCTGATACATAATACCTTCGGTAAATTGTATCATCTGCTTTGACTTTGATACTCTGCTTTCGAACTCGTATCTTTTGCTTGGTTGATGGTTGCATAGACTCGTAAAAATGCCCCGATCGGTTGAACTTATGCCTTCCATAATCCGTGTGACCCAAGAGTTCTCACGAGTCTTACTCTTCTGGTACTTCGCTAGATAAATCTTCTGCACTACAACTTCTTCGAAAACGAGAAGTGAATGAAAGGTTATGCATTGAAGAAGTGGGAGTCGACCTTGAACCTTTGTGTTCATGCCCATGGACACGATGTAGAACTTATCATGGAAGTTTCTCGTAAAAATATTTTACCCCTTGTTATAAGTTCATCTTGTATCGGTGGTTTGATCATTCATAAACATGGTTCCGACCATAGTTTCTCCTTAATTCCATTTCCCGGACAAGTTAAAATACTTGTCTCCTGCAAGTCATTTCATCTGTCCAACCTCTATTTTGATCTACCTCGAGTATTGCCCCCTGTTATCTCGAGGATATTGTGTCATTGCACCACCTCTTGTGAATTCTCATTGGAATGATACTCCATCACATCATTCTTAGCCTGATCTGCTATATCATTATCGTGCTAATTTTAACTGTGCTACCCGGTCCTTCTTCCTGGAGCACAACTTCCGATGATGAGCTAAGCTTACGTCGATCTCCCTCATCTTATCATTTCGCCTTGAACACCAAGCTTAATTTCGAGTTTGTGTCGTACCCATGGTTCCAATAACCTTTCAATTCATCATTCCTTTGACTGGATGTCATCGCCGATCGATTACATCTTCATGAAATCTCTCGACAAATGTGTCGTGATCATCATCAACATTCTGAGATTTTCCAGGATATCAATCGAATTCGTGATAAGAAATACCATCCTTGACCTTTGATGATTTGAGTTATCATCGACAACTCCTTGTATTCTTTCCAACACATGTTTGATCATGTCTTGGTTATACCTTGGACTCCTTGCTATTCCTGCAATTGTTCCTTGAGTATTACTTGTGATCTTCAACTCCAACCCCTACTTGTAACACCATGTTAATGCTACCTCGAAGCATGACTGGGGTATTCCGCATATAAACAAGAACATTGTAAGCGCATTGTCGAATGTTTGTTGATCTATTATCCAAACACCGTTGTATGGGTAATATCATGATTCTTCCCTCACCCCCTTTATCTAAATGCTTTTGAACTTGTTGTCATATCATGTATACCCTGCTCCGCTTCCCCCTTGGGAAGGATATACTCCCAATTCTTTTGGGTAAACACATTTTCCTTTCCATTGTTCTGATTATTATACTAACCATATTTTTCCTTTCCATTACTTTGTTTAAACCTTATTGTGATCTATATTATATAAGCAGTAATATTTCCCTGCTTACACCAACACCTCAATGTACAACTCTGTCAGTAAAGACCATGTTACTATTGTTGCTGACATTCCGTTAGCCACCGATGGATGAGAACTTTGCCTATTAGTCCGCCTCGTTCAACGAGCAGGACAATGGTTCTCTTCATCCCTCGCCCTTGGTACCAACGTTGTTGCTGACATAACTGACATACTATCCTCTGACATGCCTTACTATCATAATCGTGCAAGATTCCAGCACCCTTCCTACTTTTAACCCACATGGTGGGCCCATAACCCACAGTTCCACAGGATCGAAACCAGACTCTCCTGTCCCCCTTGTTTCTAAGGTTATTCCTCACTCTTGGCTTTGTATCATGTCATGAGCCACCATCCGAGAGATGATCTATTCCCGATACTCTGAACCCCCTTCTCACACTCTGTTCAGTTATCGATCGTTCGTCCATTCGTTGAAACTCCCTATTGTACCTTCTTATTTTGCTCTCGATGTTTCTTAAGTTTCAACTCAAGAGATACTTCTCCCACATTCCCTGAATTGTTCACTCGATAATTAACCCTAAAAGGGTCGGTTCTCCCGAAGTTACTCTTTACTTCCCCACTTAAATCTCGGGACGAGATTTCTTGTAGTGGAGGAGATCTGTAACACCTCCAGTGTCACGCTACAGTCACCCTCTGTGATTAAGCCTAATCATTTGGCTAAAGAATATTTAATCACCTTTGTTCTATATCTCTTTTCAACTCCCATCTGAATTTAAATTCGAATCATAAGTGAAATTTTAAGTTGCACAAAAGTTGCTGGAAAAATGTTCATCATTTAGCAAATATTCCAGTACAATTTGATGTAAAGAAAAACAACATCACTCCTATGCTAAAATGGACACTAACATTTATAACAGTGCCATTCCGGCAATTTAAAATGTAAATTCATTTATGAAAACTCCAAATGAATCTAAACCCCTCCCAAAAATAATTGTAGCTGTGCCTAAAAATGCACTGGACTTTTATGATCCAGTTCCACATTGTTCCTAAATCATTAGGGTCCCCAGATAAATCATTTTCCTTCTCTGGTAATAAAAAAAGGGAAAAGCAGAAGAGAGAGAAAAGAGAAGACCCCCTCCGGTTTCTCCACTGGGCCTCGGCCCACCCGGTGCCAATCCAGCCCCCCATAGCCCCCCTCATGTTTCTCCCCTGGGCCTCGGCCCACCCGGTGCCAATCCAGCCCCCATAGCCCCCTTGGTCGCCTTCGACCTCCCGCTCTGCTACAGGAGGACGACCGAGGGCGCGCGTCCTCGCCGTTGCTGTCGAACCACCTCGCCACCTCCGTCGCTACAAGGAGCCGTAGGAGGATAAGAGCATCCCCGAGCCCTTCCCCCTCTCGCTGAAATATCTCCACCTCGCTCTCTCTCACCTGTGACCCCCTCCTCAGATCCCCTTTCACCCAACCGCTCCTGTGGTCACCGGCATGCACCACCGCGGCCTCCTGTCGAGTCCACGAGCCACTCCGCCGTTCGCTTTGTCGACCTCGACCATCGGTTTGAACTCAGCGCCGTCGCAACGCCCCATTGGAGGTCGTCTTCAACCTCGGACCACCGCCGGCGTTCATCCTCGATTCCGGCGCCATCGAGCCCTCCCCGAGCCCACTTATGCACCTCTACAAGGCCGCTGTGAGCCCCACTTCCTTCCCCTCTCCTCCGTGCGTCTTCCCCTGCCCGTAGCTGCTTCCTCGTCGCGTCTGAGCCCACGGCGAGCTCGCGGTCGCCACGGCTCCGCCCATGCTCACCGGCCTCTGGCGACGACCGCCTGCCCCGGTGCACCCCTGCCCGCGCGCCCGTACGTGGCCCCGCTACCGCCACCTGCTGCTGCCGCTCCGCACGCTCCGCCTCCGCCTCAGCCGCTGCTGTCGCGGCCTCGCCTTGCCCTGGCCACGCCCGTCGCTACGCTGCTGCTCCCTGCCTGCTCCAGACTGCCTCGCTGCTGCCCGCGCCGCTAGCTCCGCCCGTCCTACCGCCGCTCTGCTCCCATGCCCACCCTTCAGCGCGCGCACACCCGCACGAGGCAGCCGCCCACGCCGCGCCTGGGCCCCGTCCCCGCTCGCTGCCACCGCCGCCTCCCGCTGCTTCGTGTTGCGGCTGCAGCCGCCACGCCTGACCTACGCGCCCGCTCGCCTGCGCTGGCCCTGCTCGCTACGGCGGCCGCCGCTGCTCCTCCCTTCCCCTACTCCCCTCGCTGCTCATGCATGCCGCCCGCCTCTACTCGCTGCTTCCGGTCGCCCCCGCCTTCGCCCGCCATTGCCGGTGGCCCCCTGTGCCGCGCTCGCCTACAGCCGTCGTCGCCACCTTCGCGCGCCTCCCCAGCACCCCGACCTATTGCTCCTGGCCGCAGTCGCCGAGCGCCGGCGCCTGTGCCTCTGTACTGTCCGGCCTCGTTTAGTTTAGGAACTAATCCCCATTAGTGCTAACCCCCCTCCTAATTAGTGTATGACACATGGGCCCCATCTACTAACTCCCCCTTTAAATCAATATGTTAAAAATAAAAGTGTTCCTATGACAGGTGGGACCCCTGTACTATTTGTGTGGATAAGATCAAATAGAGCCGCTCTATGACATGTGGGCCCCATATGTCAGTTGGACCAGTCAACTCTATCAACTTTGAGTGTTGACTGGTGACTGGGCAGTCAGCACGACCCAAATGTCATACACCTACACACATTGCTGGGTACACTCCTGTGTACCCAAAGCAATTTATCTATTTATTATTTTCGAATTAAAATAAATCCAGTATTTCCAAAGTGGTTTAAATCTTTGAAAAATCTTATAAAATAATCCGTAGCTCGGATCGAAAAAACTTTATATATGAAAGTTGCTCAGAAAAATCCAACGAATCCAAGTGCGCGGTCCTTTCACCTGTCACATGCCCCTAGCATGCTGAACATGGAACCGTCCCCTCTCTTTCATCTTTCCGGAATCCGCCTAACGCCGGGAATTCATCCTCGGATGTTTATCCCCTCTGTCTGCAATGTGTAGTACTACATTAGGGCAACCTTAGCTCTGCCCGTCGTCATGTTGTGCCTTGTGATGCATTGTTTGCTCTGTATTTATTGTTTTCTTCCCCCTCTTCTCTCCGGTAAACCCCGAGACCGATGATGCCACTGTGATCGACTACATCACCAACGACCCCTCCTTCTTGTCTGAGCAACCAGGCAAGCAAACCCTCCTTGAGCATTTGATATCGCCCATTTCTTTCCCTCTCATGCTTGCATTAGAACTGCTACTGCTTCTGTATGATCCTACTCTGATGCATAGCCTGTTGCTGTTACCTGCTTTCATACTTTATCTGCTTATCCTAAACTGCTTAGTATAGGTTGGTTAGTGATCCATCAGTGACCCCCACCTTGTCCCAGTTGCCCCGCTTTATGTTCGATGACTCGATCAACGTGGTCGACGTCTAGGCCCCGACACCGCACATCAACCCCCTTACTTGTACGACTCTGTAGAGTTACCATCGAGTGCCGAGGTGGAACCTCTTACATCACTCCTAATGAGATCTCTATAGTGTAGCTATCTGGTCGTGGTCATCGAGGGTGATTTCCCCCTTAACCACTTCCGATATGGCTCTGTCATGCAACCCCTCAAGCGTGAACCTCGAGGGTGGATCCTCTTACGTTCACCTTGATGGTTACATCGAGTGGAATTCACCGGGGGTGATTCCTCGGGTTTTCCCTTTGGTGTTAGACACACAGTTACCATGGTTACTATGACTTTACACTAAGCCATGTTACTAAAGACGGGTCGACCTTGAGGGGTACCCGCGCGAGCTTAATTGCGAGTGATGTGGAGTCGGGTTGACCTTGAAGGTGCCCGCGATATACTTACGAGGCGTGGCCGGGCATTCTTAGCCCTTGTCGCAAGTACTTGAGACGGGGCGACAGGGTCACATCGATCGTGAGTCTCTGCTTGTTACCGCGCGTTCCTAATCCACTGCGATTTGGATATTTGATCCGAGGGGCCTCTGTCCTGATAGCACTAACCATCACATGGGCATTGTATGGGCGTTCTGCGTCGTATACATCAGCCGAAGCTTAATAGACGTCAGCGACTGAGCGGCGCGTGCCGGGTTGGACTGCGTAAGCTCCTACCTTGTTGAAGGAGGTAGCAAGGTCTGCTCACCGGCCGCCCACACAACATGCAGGAGTTCCCGGGAGATAACCCATGACCCCTGGGGGCATAGGTTTAGTCCGGCGTGCTGGCCTCTCTATTAAGCCTAGGTCAGGTTGCGGCGTATTGTTTGGCCGAGGCCGGGCATGACCTAGGAAAGTGTGTCCGGCCGGAGTTAATCGAGCATGGTGGGTAAGTTGGTGCACCCCTGCAGGGAAGAAAACATCTATCGATAACCTGTCCTACGGTAACGGACACTTGGAGTTGTATCCCGATCGATACAACTAGAACTGGATACTTGTGATGAGAAATGAATTGTGCATGAGAAAGGAATTGTGGATGTGAAATGGATAGTATGGCTCTGGGATTACTTTCTCCCAGGGAGTCGAGAACGGATCTCTGGCCGAGGTTGATAACACTTCTACTACCTTACTTTATGCTACTCTACTCCCTCCTGTTGCTAAAAGATGGTGGTTTCCAGAAGATGCTAGTCTTCGACAGGCTAGGCTTTCCCCTTCCCTTCTGGCATTTTGCAGTTTAGCCCACAGATACAGCCCATTTCCTTTGATACAGATGCATACTTAGTTTAGATCTGATGTAAGTCTTGCGAGTACTTTGGATGAGTACTCGCGGTTGCTTTGCTACCTCTTTTCCCCCATACCCGATTGTTGCGACCAGATGACGGATCCCAGGCGCCAGACGACACCACTGATGACTACTGCTATCCCAAGGATGCCTACAACTACGTGACGGCCGCTGACGACTTGGAGTAGTTAGGAGGCTCCCAGGCAGGAGGCCTTCCCTTTTCGATCGATGTTGTTTTTGTGCTAGCCTTCTTAAGGCAAACTTGTTTAACTCATGTCTGTACTCAGATAATGTTGCTTCCGCTGACTCTTGTGTATTCGAGCTTATGTATTGGAGCCCTCGAGGCCCCTGGCTTGTAATATAAAGCTTGTATTATTTTAATGTGTGTCTAGAGTTGTGTTGTGATATCTTCCCGTGAGTCCTTGATCTTGATCGTACACATTTGCGTGTATGATTAGTGTACGGTCAAATCGGGGGCGTCACAATGTACCAAATCAATTCGCACTTCCCTCAAACAAAAAGAAAACGAAAAAAATAAAACTATTCACACCACACGAAGAGAGAGTCTTGCCCTATTTTACTATACAAATGCTATTCAAAGCTACTCCCTCCTTCCATCTATATAGGGCCTAATGCATTTTTCGATGCTAACTTTGACCAAATATTAGAGCAATGATATATGACACGCAACTTACACAAAGCACACCGTTAAATTCACCCGTGAAAGTTTCTTTCAATGATATAATTTTCACATTGTGCATGTCATGCACTATTAATCTTGTCAATAGTCAAAGGCGGTCTTAAAAATCTCATTACGCCCTATATAGATGGAAGGAGGGAGTATGTAACGCCCTCGATGCGGCTATAGCTCCCACGTGTCGAGGCACAACTTAGAGACATAACCGCATTGAAAGCAATGTCGCAAGTTAGGAAATCTTCACAACATCCCATGTAATATAGATAATAAAAGGGGAGATACATAGTTGGCTTACACTCGCCACGTCAATCAAGGTACATAAATAGCATTAGAACATTCAAACACTCATGGCCCGACTACGGCGCCAAAATAAAGATAAACCCAACGTGCGACACGGTCCCGATCACCCCAACTGGGCACCACTACTGATCATCAGGGAAAGACACGTAGTATCTGCGTGAGTCCTCGTCGAACTCCCACTTGAGCTCAAGCGCGTCATCTGGAACGGAATCATCAGGCCCTGCATCTGGTTTGGAAGTAATCTGTGAGCCACAGGGACTCAGCAATCTCGCACCCTCGCGATCAAGACTATTTAAGCTTAATAGGTAAGGCAAGGAAAATATGTGGAGCTGCAGCAAGCGACTAGCATATATGGTGGCTATCATGTTCGCAAAAGAGAGCGAGAAGAGGAGGCAAAGCGTGAGCGAGAAACTAGAGGACAACCTGCGCAAGCATTACTCCAACACCGTGTTCACTTCCCGGACTCCGCCGAGAAGAGACCATCACGGTAACTCACACTGTTGGTTCATTTTAATTAAGTAAAGGTTCAAGTTGTCTACAACCGGACATTAACAAATTCCCATCTGCCCATAACCGCGGGCATGGCTTTCGAAAGTTCAAATCCCTGTAGGGAGTCCCAACTTTGCCCATGACAAGCTCTCACGGTCAACGAAGGAATAGACCTTCTCCCGAGACATTCCGATCAGACTCGGTATCCCGGTTCTACAAGTCACTTAGACAAGTTAAAACAAATCCAGCAACACCGCCCGAATGTGCCGACAAATCCCGATAGGAGCTGCACATATCTCGTTCTCAGGGCACACTCAGATGAACACTACGTACAACTAAAACCAACCCTCGAGTTGCCCCGAGGTGGCGCTGCAAGTGGCTCTGTTTGGACCAACACTCAGAGGAGCACTGGCCCGGGGGGGTTTAAATAAGATGACCCTCGGGCTCCGGAAACCCAAGGGAAAAAGAGGCTAGGTGGCAAATGGTAAAACCAAGGTTGGGCATTGCTGGAAAAGCTTTAATCAAGGCTAACTATCAAGGGGTTCCCATTATCACCCAACCGTGTAAGGAACGCAAAATCCGGGAACATAACACCGATATGACGGAAACTAGGGCGGCAAGAGTGGAACAAAACACTAGGCGAGAGGCCGAGCCTTCCACCCTTTACCAAGTATATAGATGCATTAAGATAACATGGCAATATAATGATATCCCAACAAGTAAATAATGTTCCAAAAAGGAACGGTCTCCAATCTTCACCTATAACTAGCAACGCTATAAGAGGGCTGAGCAAAGCGGTAACATAGCCAATCAAGGGTTTTCTAGGACATGGTGGGTTAGAGGTTTAACATGGCAATTTGGGAGGCATGATAAGCAAGTGGTAGGCATCGTAGCATAGGCATAGCAAAAGAGCGAGCATCTAGCATAGCAAAGATAGTAGTGATTTCGAGGGTATGATCATCTTGCCTGCAAAGTTGTCAGAGTTGACTGGATCCTCGAAAGCAAACTCAACGGGCTCCTCATTAGCGAACTCATCTCCCGGCTCTACCCAAACAAGACAAACAAGCAACAAGGACACAATCAACCACGTGCAAAGCTCAAACAATATGATGCAAAGATGGTATGCTATGCGGGATGCAATATGTGATGCATATGCAAGATTTGACAAGGAATGCATGAACCTGGCCTCAACTTGGAAGTCCAAGTGTGCCACTGGAAAGATGAGATGAAATCGCTTGAAAACGATATAAAGAACGCCGGAATCGGAGTTACGGTTTGGAAATGGCAAGCAATTTAAATATGGCCACATTCTGCGATTTACAGCAAGTAGCCATCTAAATGCAACAAGATGAACATGCTACAGCACCCAAACATGGCAACAAAATACATGGCAGGGATCCCCTCATGATGCTTAACAAAAGACTAGCACTGAGACACGGCCAAATCATCCATTAATAGGTTCAAACAAGCATGGAAAAAATGCATTTGGTAAACAGATTTCAGACTTAGTGAAATTAACACTTGTCTGGAATTTCAGATCAGATAGCACTCTTTGGAGCATGAAAACAACATGCTACAGGACCTGAACATGGCAAAGTAAAGCATGGTATGGAGCTAATCAAAGAGCTTAACAAAAGTCCCTTAGTGACCTTGAGCCAAAAGGGATCAGAAAATACATTTGCAAGCATGTGAACATGGCAAAAATATAATCAGTTCCCAGACTTAGTGAAAACTGGAGCATGCTGAAACAGATATCAAGTAGGCATGTTTACGAGCTCGATGCACTCACTACAGAGCAAGTCATGACAATCTAAGCATACACCCTTCAATAATACACAAAATAAAAGCTAGACATGGCAAGAACAATAACATAACATGCACGGATCAACTACAACATCCTCGGCAAAATCGCTAACAAGTAGACAATCTGCCCAGATTCACGAAATAGCAAAAGTAGAGCTCGATTGACTCAAGCTAAGGTGATCCATAATTGCAAACAAAGACATGGATGGATAGAGCACTACAAGATTAACAAAACATCCTTACTGATCATCCCCAAAAGAGGCATGGATCACTAGGAAACAACATGAACATATGGCATATTGAGATAAACAGCTCAAGGACTTAGTGGAAATGCTAAGTCCCTGAAATCAGCAATAACGAATGCACCACTTTGCAAGCTTGTGCTAGTCACCACACACATCACAAAAATACATGGGTTGCACCTCTGGATAGATGGCAAAACATATAGCAAAACACATGAAGAGCTCAGGGGCATATCATGCACACAATAATCATGGCAAAAATGACAAATATCTAATTGGAGCAGCAGATCTGACAATTATCTCAAATAGCATTCTTCCAACAGCATTTCGGGCATCAAGATGAACTCAAATGAAAATGATACAATGAGATGAAATGATGTGCTCTCTGAGACGAACATTTTGATATGCTAGATGCCCAAAACGGAGCTACGGATGAGGAGATATAGCAGGTCAAAGTATGCAAAATAAATAGGGTTTCGGGAGGAAAGTCAACCGGATCTAGATCTGGCGTGGATCTCGAGGATCGCCGGGGTACTGTAGCTGTTCGTCGAGGATGGTGGATCCGACCGGAGATCTCGCCGGAGGAGGAAGCTCGGGGCCGCGGGGAGGCTCGCCGGAGGAGGATCGGGCGCGGGGCGGCGCTCCCGGCGATGGGCGGTGGACGGCGCGGCGGGGCGGCGTTGCGGGGCGCCGGTCGGCGATGAGGGGCGGCGGCGCAGCCCGCCGGTGTCGGGGAAGAAAGGCGAGGCGGCGCGGGCGCTGTAGGAGGCGGCGCGCGGGGCAGCCGGGCCGGGAGGGCCCCGCCTGGGCCCGGGTGGGCCGGCGGCGCGGGACGGCCAAGTGGGCGCGCGGGCGCCACGTGTCGGCGTCCGGTTGGCTGGGGCGCGGCGGCGGACGCTGTCCGGCGCGGGCCGGACACGTCTGGTTGCGCAGAGAGGGGATTTTTAGGGTTTCGAAGGGAGATCCGGAATTTGGAGGAGGGGGTCTATATATAGAGGTAGAGGGAGGTAGGAGTGTCCAAATGAGGTGCGGTTTTCGGCCACACGATCGTGATCGAACGCTCTAGATGATGGAGAGGGTTTTGGTGGTTTTTGGGCCAACTTGGAGGGGTATTGGGCTGCAACACACACGAGGCCTTTTCGGTCCCTCGGTTAACCGTTGGAGCATCAAACGAAGTCCAAATGGTACGGAACTTGACAGGCGGTCTACCGGTAGTAAACCAAGGCCGCTTGACAAGTCTCGGTCCAATCCGGAAATGTTTAATCCCTACACACGAAAGAAAGGTAGAAATGACCACCGGAGGAGAACGGAGAGCCGGAATGCAAAACGGACAACGGGGAAAATGCTCGAATGCATGAGATGAACACGTATGCAAATGCAATGCACATGATGACATGATATGAGATGCATGACAACGACAACAACACACGGAGGCAAAGACCCAAACCCGAGAAAATAAAATAACTTAAGGCCGGAAACGGCAAGAGTTGGAGTACATATAGGGTAAATCACATCCGGGGTGTTACAGAGTATGAATCCATGTTATGTCCGATTAAATTTTTTCGCTTGCTGTATAATGCATGTAACATACTCATACCAACATGTTAGTGCATTCCAAATGTCTATACTACTGCTGCAATTCGAACTAAATTTGAATTCGTTTCTCTATTTCAATAAGAATCTACAATCATGATTGTTGCCAACTTCAACCATCATAGTTTCCTTGCTATCCGCCAGATATAAATTAGACGGCCTATAATGCAGGATGGCAGGCACACCATCATCAACAACTCCGTTTTTTATAAGAGTAGAGATAAAATATATTAAATGTAGTATACCATGTTCATAACCACGCCATGTGTATCACTGTGATATATATTCACACATTCGTCGGTTTGAAACACTATGATAAATTCTTCAAATATCCGAATTCGCTTTTTATAATGAAGTATATATGATCTCTATTCATCTTTTACACCCACACAACCCTCTTATCTTTGTAGCTAGCGCTAACTTTCTCTTGTGCATGCACACGCCCGCATCCCTCTCACCCTCCCTCAGCATTCTCTAGCTCCATCGCGCAAATTCGTCTTTTCACTTTAGGTCGTTCACCCACGGTGTGTGTAGGCGCCCCAGCTCCTTCTTCACGGCACACATCGATCGATATGCCTCTCTAGCCAGGTATGCCTGGCACAAACACAAGCTTCCCCTCTTCTCTTGTCACCGTCCATGCCTCACTCCCACCACTCTTTTCATCGTTCTCTTACTCGCACACTCCTCCCCCCTCGATATAGTATGCCTCTCGTACCACCTCCTACATGCATCCCTCTCTCTCTATCCTTCTCCTCATGCCTCATTTGCTTCTAACACACACATGCATGTATATCGATCGATCTCCCAACATATACCTAGATCGACTTTAACTACCCCCCCATCGATCGACGTACCTCACAAGTTATGTCTCTCCTTTCTCTAACAAAGGGTGATTGATCTTCCTATGTAGTTACGTCTGCTTACCACAGCGACATCGTCCCCCCTCATCATTCGTGCATGCCTCCTGACCCGTCTCTCACACACACGTGCACAGACAACAAGCAGCCATCTCCTCTCTTATTGATATTGCGGGCGTGCCCTCCATTTGTCTAGCAAGCCTATCCCACCATTTGTTAGAAGAAAATCCACTACCACCCCCTCCAACACTCTAGCTCTGTCTCTCTCCCAACCTTATTCATCTCCTGCACATATGCATGGATGCCGATCGATCTCCCTTAATACATGAGGTAGATCGATCTCCTTAATACATGAGGTAGGCCTTTCTCCTCCTCCACACATATACCAGCCATTGTACCTCTATAGTTAATTGGGCCTCCCTCTTCCCCCACCACACATCGATAGTCGAGCGCTGCAGGTAGGTATCCATGCCACAGAGACAAACTGCACGTGTCCCATCTCATGTTCCAGTAGGCCAGCCACTCTATATCTTTGACGTGGGCACACACAAATTCGATGGCACTCTTTATCGATCATTCGCGCGCGCGCACACACACACACACACATCATACCTCTCTTCGATTCTATGGACACCTCAAGCCGATGATACCTCCACTCTCTTCTCATGGATCGCCCCCTCTATGTATACGTTATATCCAGGACTCTATTTCACACACATTGCATATGTTAAATTTTTTGATTGACCCCCCCCCCCACAAAAATAAACTCTCAAGAACCCACACACTATATCTCTCTAGGTTTGTATCTCTCTCACACAACCCCACGTAGGTGGTGTACGTATACAAGAAGAGAATAGGTGCACCGTGCACGTACTCACGCTTCGTGCCCAGCCACACCCGCGCGGGTACACGGTGGAGCTCATTTCTTTACGAAATGGCAGCCCACATGCTAATTTGAACGCCTGTAGCGGTTGTTTACCTAGAGAGGTCGTGTACCACGCGTGCACGAAACAAAGTTCGACTTGACGCGTTGCCGCGTTATTTTTAAATATAGTTATAGCGCTCAATGGCACGTACACAGAATATAAAACGATTTTTATGGAGGAAAAGGTAGTCTGCTCTTCAGAGTATCTCACACAAGGCTCCGGTGGCCTCTCTCTCTCTCACCGTTGGTCACTGATCCGGCCGCATCCCGTCCACCGGGGGAAAGGAAGTGCGGTGTCCTCTCTCTCTCACCGTTGGTCACTGATCCGGCCGCATCCCGTCCGCCGGGGGAAAGGGAGTGCGGTGGCCTCTCTCTCTCTCTCACCGTTGGTCACTGATCCGGCCGCATCCTGTCCGCCGGGGGAAAGGGAGGAAGTGCATTGTTTCTCCGTTCGACGGCGCCGAGGCAGCACATCCCGATCTATGGTACACGCCGTTCTCTCTGACCAAGCTCCAGCGCGGCAGGGCCTATGCCACCTGCTCGCAGATTCCGCCCGCCGCCGCTCACCTAGCTACATCTCGACGACCTCCAGGTATCCCCTCCGGCCTTGCTCCACTGCCCGTTTTCCCACATCGCTGCATGTGGATCTTCCATAGTTCTTTGCCCAAAACGTAGCTCGTCCAGCGTACTTTCCATATTGCATTCTCATCCTCACATTGTTTTAGACAAACGCAACCGTGTTGTTATCTTCCCTTAGGACAAGGAATATGCTTCTTTTTTGTCGTCGCATGTGTCATCAACTGTTATTGGCTAGTAATTGTTTCCTTTCTACCTCTCTTTTGCAAACAGGGCTATCCATTTCACCTCGTTGCTATTGCGACCTTTTTGTGAACTGCACAAATCACTTTTTTCTTAAGAGTGTTTTATGCAGTTGTACTAACATGTCACACGGGCAACGTCTCTACATTTCAGTGCGACTGCACAACGGGAGATCGGTTTTGCTCTATCCTCCTCATCCAACTCCGAGCCTAATCTTCTCCAACTAGTTAGTCTTAAGAGAGACTGCAAAGGTGACCGGCTTCTATTTGTGTGTTTGTTATTTCATCAGCAGTCCTCTATTATCGTAATCACACTTGATATCTTTGGAACAGGGACGCTCAGCTCTATTTTAGTGGAACTGCACAAAATGATCGGAATGTTGCATGCTCCAGACAGCTACTTTTTTCCCAACATGCCTTGTTGATTTAGACAGAGGTGGGGGGACGTTGCTGCCAATGAAAGCATGTATCAATTTTAATTTAACACCTTCTCACAACTTTGTCTTGAGTTGTGATGTAATTATTAGCTCTGATCTGCTAATAATTGACATTTATGAGCAAGGAAGTTAGTTTTTTATTGTTTCCGAAAGAGCATCGATGGCAAGACATGCGAAACAAAAGCTGAAAGCTCACACCATTGTACAATTTCATGTCGCTGGAAAATTATTTGTATAGTACGTCAATTATGTAAACAAATGATGGAAGCTTGATAGCATTGCCGGAAGCCTCTTCATCATCCGGGTCCATGTGCCATGCACAAAATTATACTCCTTCGTTCCTAAATATTCTATTCGTCTTAACAGAGATTTCAACAAGTGACTACATATGGAGCAAAATGAGTGAATCTACACTCTAAAATATGTCTATATACATCCGTATGTGCCAGTCCATTTGAAATCTCTAAAAAGACAAATATTTGAGTTGTCACTCGTTGAAATCTCTAGAAAGACAAATACTCCGGAGTATATTTAAGAACCGAGGGGGTAGTGCACAACCGCATGGGAGACTCAGCCCGGTCGTTGCGCCGCATTAATAGTGAGTAATGAGCAGTCAAATCATAAGCCCCACCTTTCCCACTGTAAGTTGCTCTGAAGAAGCAACCATCAATACGCTCTTCTTTGAATCCGCTCATACTACTCCATCCGTCACTGTTTATACAGCGTGCTTCAGAAAAAAGAAAAAAATCTGTGGGACCAAGGCGACTAGCGATCGGCCTGAAAAATTGCATTGGTAGTTATAGCACGGCGTCTATTACTAGAGGGAATAATGCGTACACACATGCATGCAGTGCTTCCACCCCGGGTACACACATGCATGCACTCCATAGTAGTACAGTACATGGACAGAAAATTGTGGACTTGATTGCGGTTACCACGCCCTAATTAATTGAGCCTTAAACCAAACGCGTCTAAAGTCTCTCTGGTGGTGGAAATGCATTGAGAGAAATGCATCATAATGAAGCGTGCCCTGTAAACTGTGACGGAGGGTGGAGTAGTATGAAGGTGCAAAACCAAGTACGCGTACTACTGCGCTTGGCTCTTCGCCCCTTCGTGAAGTCGAACAATGATGGTACTCCGCATGTTGGGTACTACGGTGTATGCCTCTGACAATCTGACACCGAATGGACTGATGCATGTCCACCGAGTGTAGGTTGCATTAGTCAAAAGGCGTAAGCAAGCTTCACCTTGTCCTGCAAGCTTCTCCTCGTTCTGCGAGTTGACGGGACACACCAAAAAGTAGTGCTAGTCCATACTCCCTCCTTTCCGGTTAATATGGCTTAATCTTTTTTGTGGGTAAATGAGAGAGCTTTATTCATATATAAGCATTCTTAGGACGATCAGCCAAGACACTGGTCACTAGGAAGCGAGGTACCCCGCAAAAAAAGAAGTAGGAAGCGAGGTGTTTCATCAAGTCAGCTCTCAGCCACATTCAAAGTGCAGCAAGCATGGTTCGCACGAAGATGCGCCGCAAGGTTTGCTGACCTGTTTACACGCTGAATAACAAAAAAAGAGGAAATATTACTGAGCGCTACTATTTGTAACAGGATATGAGCCAGAATTAAGCGAGAATTGTGGCGAGTGTTCCATGCAGTCAACTTCCATTATCACATGCGAGAACCCTCGAAGAGAACCAAATGTGTTGAAGATTGCTTTATCACATTTTAAAATTATAATAAGAGTGTAGACGCTCCTCCATCCGGTTCCTAGTACTAGTATAGTACGTACCTTTATGGACTATAGTAGTAGTACTAGTAAACTTTGCGCTTGGCTATTCGGGAAGTCAAACAATAATAGCACCAGTAGTATAGTGTATGCTTCTGGCAATCTGACACCGAATTAACTGTTGCACGTTCACCGCCTGAGCGAGGGAGAGCTTGCATTAGTCAAAAGTTTCTCCCTGTCCTGCGACCCACCGCGCGCAAGCTTCTCCCGTCCTGCAACCTTCTCCTCGTTCGGCAAGTTGACGGGACACAGCAAAGTAATGCTAGTCCATGCTGCCTCCTCTCCGGTTAATATGGCATAATTTCAAATGAGATAAATACACTATCTGTCACTGTATATTTGTAAAAATATGGTCAGTGGACTTCATAATATGCTCACTGCGCTCAATATATATATTTTCTGGTGTTCATGCGGTCACTAGCTCACCCTGACTGAGTATGTGTGTGCATGCACGTGTAGGTTGAGCACTTGAGCATGACCGTGTGTGTTCCGTCGTGTGCTCGGACATGCATGCATTTTCGCACGCGTTTTTGCGTCCATGTGTACGTGTGACTGTTGCATACACGTAGGGGGAGTACGTGTAGGGGCCACTAAGAAGCAGTCAAATCACACAGTAAGTTAGTCGGAAGAAGCAACCATCATTTCACTCTTGAATGACACGTACGCAATATAAAATGGTTGATATGGAGAGAAAGAAAACCACTATATATACACTAGCAAGAGCCTAAGCTACAAGCCTGCTTGCTTAGGTTGCTCTCTTCACAAGCATAGAACGACGGGCCTGATCCCGCAGCTGGGGGAAGGGAACAATGTTCTGCGTAGACACGGTCGACATCGACGAGGGAGAAAACCCACAGTCGGTGCGTCCCAATCGGGGGTCGCCGCGGTATGGGCCAATGCCGCGTCCCAACCGCCCTTCTAGCTACAGCCCAACGTCCCAGGTAGTCCATCTTCCTTTTGGAGCCGGCTTGCTCCACTGCCGTAGCTCCATCTCCATGTCGATCTTTCTCTACTTCTACCGGCTTCTACTTGTGATGAGTTTATGTCTCATGAACTAGTGCCAGTACTATTATTCTAATCACACTTCTTCAATGTCTTTGCCATCAGGGATGCTCAGGTCGATTTTTACTGGAACTGCACAAAAGCATTGTATGATCCGAGGGTGCCAGCCGTCTTTCCTTCGACAGGTTCTACCTGGCCAGGAAATTAAATCATGTTTAGGGTTTAGGGTTTAAGTCGTAGTGACCCCATCAGTAGTTTTTCTATCGTACACGCTCTCACAACTTTTTTTCTTTAGTTGTGAAGTAAATATTGGCTATGATCTGTGAATCATTGAGATGCATCAGCATGCGTGTTAGTTTTCCTTTGTATTTGATGGAATGTTATAACGGGGCAACCTTGGAATAGGAATGAAAATGGAGTGGAAAAGTTTCCATTTTTCCGGAGAAAAAATGGAAACGGAGAGAAACCAACGTTTCGTTCCGTTGGATCGCGCCATCGAGCAAAACCAACGTTTAAATCACGTCTGTCGTGTTCGTGTCTCACTCTCCTCCACGGCTCGACCCGACATGGTCGCTCGGCATGCCACTCACCACAAACCGAGTAGTATACCATAACTTTCCTGCCTGCTTGTCGATGGATCGCGCCATGGAGTACTAGCACTACTGGAAGAGATTGACGAGTTGGGGGAGGACAGCTAGTTGTAGCACGGACTCCCAAGAACTTACTATTGGAAGAGATCGCGCATGTTCTAGCCGGCTATTGCGACCTTTGAACGCGGAGCAGCCACGTGCACCCGGAAGCGGCGCGGGCGACACTCTCCCGGCCGGCGCACCGCTTCAAAGCCGGCGCCAGTGAGAGGTCGCGTCCGCTCTGGCCGGGCATGAATGCGGCACTGACCGTTTCGGGCGGGAAGCACGCACGGGTGATGAAGAGGGTTCGGGTTGGTCAGGACCGGTCGTGGCAGCGGTCCGGACGTGCGCAAACAAGAGATGTTGTACGTTAATATTGCTGCGTATATAATTAACAACGTAAATAATGTGCCAGTTGGACAAATATGATTGGAGATGGAGATGGAAATGGAATTTTACGTAAACACGGATATGCATGTCTATGTCTATGTGTGTATGCGCGATGACTCTCGCGACCTGGAAGCGGGGGCGTGTTTCTGATCGTGTTTTCTTTCTTGGTACGTTAGAAAATCAGTTTGTCTAATTCACATCTAGATGTTATTTAAGGATATCACATCTAAGCTCCCACAAGTATATAATGTAGCAACAAGAAAAAAAAGACTAGGAAAATACCACAAACAGAGTGGACATCAACTTATATGTGACATAACTATGTCACATCTAGATGTGTCCTAGACAGACCCTTAAAAAATTGTCCGCCAGTTTTCGTTTCTTTTTTCCGGGAATGCGCGTATTCTATTTAAAACCACTGCTATGGAGAGATTTTTTTACTCCATTATAGCCTCTTGTTTGATAGAGTTTCTCGCATCTCGCTCTCTCACCCTCTCCATATCAAAACAAGATGACAGTGTCCACTCTATCTCTCTCCTCACCGGTGGTCACAGATCCGGCCGAATCCCGTCCGCTGTGGGAGGTGAGGAGGTGCGGCATTGACGTTGTCGCCGTCGGTGACGGAGGAAGCCGATGCGCATCGTCCTCTCGGAGCCGGCACTGGCGCGGACGAAGATCCTCCGCGCCCTTGTTCGCTGCCGTCGTGTGGGCAGATCCTACTCGCCCGCCTAAACGACATCTCGCCCACCTGAGGTATAACTTCTTGTACTGGTCCAGCTCCCCAGGTCGCTGCGTGCGGGTTTTCTTCTATGCGACTACTCCCCAGCTCCCCATGCATAGTAGCTAGGGTTCATCGGCTGGTCCAACATCACCTACTAGTACTATTATAGAGGAAATGCCACTCAAAAAGTTGTCCTGATTTATGCCTCGGTGGAGGTATACATGTTGTTTCGACAAAAAGTACATGGTGGTTGTGCGATCATTGTCCATATGGTGGTAGTACTATCACTGGTTAAATGAAGAAATGCTTTTTTTCTCGGGTATCCTGGTTTAGTTCCCATCAAGATAATTATGATGCTTCTGTTTGATGGTGTACTTTTCATTAATTCTTATTGACAATTGAGATGTCGTTGCTAACCCTTTTTTATATTTTTGGAAACAGCAATGCGTGTCTCCATACCCGGGCATGTCTTCCTCAATTTTACTAGAACTGCACAAAAATGGATGGCTATTGTTGTTCCGCCTCACTATCCTCTGCCACATGGTTCTTCCTTCCTTGAGCTTGATTACTAAGAAGAAACAGGCCACAGTGAGGATTTGTTGAACTTCTTAGGTGCCTCACCCAAACTTGATGCCAAATGGATGATGCATTACCACGATGACCTATCGATGCTCATGGTTGCGCCTCATGGTTGCGTCGGCTGGTGAAGCTGATCGATTTTCGACGAAAAACAAGTTGTCTTCCATCAGTGCTCTTTGCTGGTTACGCACAAAGATGATATCCTTCGTCAGTTCACCTTGGTTGCGTTGGAGATGCAGTCGTCTTTCACGTTGGTGCAATTTTATCACACAATTGGCTATGAACCAAATGTTTCCTCGAAGAAGGATCGACGTTGGTACTAAGAGCATAAGTTTTGTATTGATTTCTAAGCCTTCTCACAACTTTGTCTCCAGCTCCCCGGTAATTTTATTTGTCCAGCTATTAACTTTGATTTAAAAAATGGTGTGGACTAAAAACCCGGATGGACGTAGTAGCCCTCCATTTTTATTTACTCCGCATATTAGATTTTATTGAAGTCAAACTTTGTAATACTCTCAAACCTTTCCGATAATTGAAATTAAATTTCTTTATTTGTACACACTCTCACACGTTTCCGATAATTTGGCGCATGTGTGGTTGTTCACTTAAGGGAGGGTAGTGTACCACACGTGAAGGATAGGAAGTGCGACCAGGACGCGTGGGCGTGGATCGTTAGTTCATCGGAAGTAGTACTGGTTTTCTTCACTGTACATTAAATAAAGAGTTTTGTTTCATACTTACACAATTTAAAACGATTTTTATGGAGAGAATAAGAAAACCACTCCACTATATTTTAGTCGTATAAACGAGAGTACTATATGGACGCAGCTTCATTGACTTAGTGCACCTGCCTTTGGATTTACGACAGGTGGGCCCAAAATGTGGCTGGCTCACCTGTCATACAGCCAAAAGCAGGTGCAGTGAAGGCACCGGAGCTCAGTCCGTACTACAGTAGTATATATATAAGCAGGAGCCTCAGCACTTGTTCGCTAGGGTTTGCACTCTCCACACGCTCGCCGCACTACATATATGTTACATGCTGGAGGCTCGGCGTTCATTTGCTAGGGTTTGCTATATTCACAGTCTCTCACCCTCTCTTCACCAGATCTAAACAAGACTGCGTTGGCCTCTTGTCTCTCTCTCTCCCCTCACAGCTGGTGAAGGAGGCGTCCGTATCCCGTCGCACCGGGAAGGGGAGGAGGTGCAGCATTCACTCTATCGCCTTCGGCGAGGGAGGCAATCCACTGCCGGCTGCGCTGTTCTCTTTCACCCAGCGCGTGTGCGGGAGGGCCACCGACCCCTTCTTCCTCGCTGTCGTACGTAGTGTGGGCAGATCCGACCTCCCGCCACACGCTTGCCACATCCCGACAACCCTAATGTATAAGTTTCTTTGAAACCGTCGTTGCTCTAGCTGCATGTGGATCTTTTTCGATCTGTAGTCGAATCTAGGTCTTGATTCAAAGAGGAAAGAAGGGTGAGATGGGCTGGAGCAAGAATCTAGGACGTGGTTCAATGAGGAAAGGAGGGGCGGAAAGTAGTATAGACTGGCTATCCAGCCGCTTTGTAGGTCGAAAAGGGAAAAAGGGGTAACCCAGTACACACATCTCTAAGGAACCGATCTCTTTGTTGAAAAGGGAAAGAAACTGGGGGGTCGGGTAGTTTGTGCACGACTAGATTTGCTGCCCTCACATAGGAAGAAGGTCCAAAGAGAACAAATATGGGACCAGCACATATATGCTGCTTTGCTACATACTCTGCATCACCCATTTATACGTGTGGACGCACATGGTGCTGGCATGTCCCATGCAGCTATTTTGCTGTTGTTAATCTCAGAATTAACTATTGATCTGTTTTAAAAGAATTTCTCTGTTAATATGAATCAATGCAACCGTTTTATAAATGCTACTGTCCTACACTTTGTTTTCCATCAAGATAAGGTAGATGCTTCTTTTTGTGGCCGCATGTTTCATCCTCCTTTATTGGCCAGTAATTGTTTTCTTTTTTTCCTCTTAAAACAGGGATATATATTCAACTTGTTGCTATAGAAAACTTAAATGTCACACCGACAACTTTTCTTGATTTCAGTGCAACTGCACAAAACTTGATTGGATTTCCTATTCGTGTTGGTAGATTCGTATTTTATGTTGGTCGTCTCATGAAAGGTCAGTACAGACCTTCATCCACATGATTGTGCAGTGTGCTTTGAGATGTTGTGCTACTTGTATTGGTACTGTTTTAAATAGATGATGAATTGAAGCTATTGTATTGCTGTCTTTTCCCATTAAGTAGTGAACAAAAATGGGACCAACCCAGACATGATGCTTGTTGCTTTGTTACAACAAATTCAGCATCACCCCCTTTATAAGCCAGTAATTGATGCCACTCTCAGAATTAACTACTAAATCTTATTTCAAAACTGCAACACTTGTTAGGGATTGGCGGGATTACCATTTTTGTGGCCGCATTTTTTATCCTCCTTTATTAGCCAGTAATTGATTCTTTTTTTGCCTCTGTTTATACAGGGATATCTATTCAACTTGTTGCTATTGTGACATTTTGCTTCGCTACGTGAAACACTTTGCTTGATTTCAGTGCAACTGCACAAAACAAGATTGGATTTCCTATTCTTGTTGGCAGATTCGTACGTGATCTTGTGTGCGTCATGACAGGTTGGTACTTGCCTTCATCCACATGATCGTGAAGTGTGTTTTGAGATGATGTGCTACTTGTATTGGTACTATTTTAAATAAATGATGAATTGAAGCTATTGTATTGTTGTATTTTCCCATTAAGTGAACAAAAATGGGACCAACCCAGACATGATGCTTGTTGCTTTGTTACAACAAATTCAGCATCACCCCCTTTATAAGCCAGTAATTGATGCCACTCTCAGAATTAACTACTGAATCTTATTTCAAAACTGCAACACTTGTTAGGGATTGGCGGCATTACCATTTTTGTGGCCGCATGTTTCATCCTCCTTTATTAGCCAGTAATTGATTCCTTTTTTGCCTCTGTTTATACAGGGATATCTATTCAACTTGTTGCTATTGCGAAATTTTGCTTCGCTACGTGAAACACTTTGCTTGATTTCAGTGCAACTGCACAAAACGAGATTGGATTTCCTATTCGTGTTGGCAGATTCATATTTTATTGTTGTCGGTCTCATGAAAGGTCAGTACAGGCCTTCATCCACATGATTGTGCAGTGTGCTTTGAGATGTTGTGCTACTTGTATTGGTACTGTTTTAAATAAATGTTGAATTGAAGCTATTGTATTGCTGTCTTTTCCCATTAAGTAGTGAACAAAAATGGAACCAACCCAGACATGATGCTTGTTGCTTTGTTACAACAAACTCTGCATCACCCCCTTTATAAGTAGATGGAAGCACATACTGTTGTTGCGCCCACTCTACCCTGGAACTGAATCTTAGTTCAAAACTGCAAACACTTGTTAGGGATCGGCAGGAGTACCATTTCTGTTAGGGATCAGCCGGAGTACATGTTTAAGAAATGTATTGTTCAGATAATGTCTCTGTTATTATATATCAGTTACAGACTTACAGTGTTTTACAAATGGCACTATCCTGCTTTGTAGTTCTTTCTACATGTTTAACCAAGGTATTGTTAAGATAATGTCTCTGTTAAAATGAATCAGTCGCATTGTTTAAGAAATGATACTTTTCTGCTTTTTCGTTCTTTATACATCTTGAAACAAGGCATTGTTAAGATAATGTCTCGGTTAATATGAATGAATCACATTGATTGAGAATTGCTACTCTCCTGCTTTGTTTCCCATTAAGATAAGGTATATTAGTAGATGTTTTTCTTCTGGGAGTACAAGTCATCAACCGTTATTTCTCAGTAATTGTTTCCCTTATAACTTTTGTTGCTTATAGGGATATCAAAATTCAAGCTCGGTTTTATTCCGACTTCGATTTTAGTTCAACTACACAAAAGGAGCCAATGTGTCCAAGGCAAACTGCTGCATTACTGGGTCCAGTTGGTCGTTCCACTTTGCAGAAAGAAGCAGTCATTGTTTGCGCTACATTAAAGAAGGAATGACCGAGAAGCTTTACAGAGTATTAGGCCTTCCACTATGTAGGCCAAAAGAGGTGCCAATTTCACCTTTTCTTAGTTTGGCACCGAATCCCTCCATTGCTACAGCCGGTGCCATCAATATTAGACACCGGTGACATGACTAGTCTGCAGAGACCACTGGCAATTTAACAACACATGGAGTGCCCTGGGCAAGAAGTGCCCAAACAAGTACAAGAAGCGACAGGACTCCACGATCATAGGCATTACATATTTTGAATGGGAAAAGCTTGTCAAAGTTTAATCATTGATGTTAGCAAGAAGACGTTAGTTTAATATATTGGAATTGGAAAACCTTGTCAAAATTTGCTCATTGATGTTAGCCAGAAGACATGCATTTGATATTTTTGAGTGGGACGCCCTTGCTGTGAGCAGCGTCGAGTGTTTTTTCCTATTCCTGTGTTCAGTTTATAAGTAAATAGTTACTCTGCTGAGATATTCCTGTGTTATGAGTTTGTTCTAAATATTGTCTATGTAATGCCAGGCCTTGTGTTTGATTGCAAAGTTGAGCTTGGAATGTTATGGCATGCGGCATCACGAGCTGTTCACCATGCCTCCTGAGAATAATGCTTCGTATTGTTTTGCATGTCGATCTAATGCCATTGATTTGCTTGTTAAGAAGATCATCCTCTTCTGTTGTTTCCATGCTTAAGAAGTTCATCATCTGATGTTTCATTCATAGCCTATATGACAAGTCGGGTAGGTTAGACGTGAAACCATATGATCTTCCGACCAACTCATGATATTAGGTCGTGATTAGATCGTCGTTTTCCAACCAAAACCGCTTGTAAAACTGATGGTTGTGAATTAAAGCAGATGGTCTCGGGCGAAGGCGCTTGGTTGGTCGATTTTGACTAGTAAAATATCGGAAGTACTTGACACACGATAAAAACGCTGAACGACACTCGGACGATTGCTAATCCAGCCGTTAGCTGCTGTTTCAGCCTTGCCCATGGATGGCATCATACGCACGTCGTGCATGTATCGTCTAGTAATGTCGTCCATATAGCAGTGCTCGTAAAATATACACTGGTCTCTCAAATTACACGTGTAACCCGCCGGTTTTACTTACAGACCTCGGGCCCTCAGTTTGATTATGCCTGTATTTTACGTGTTGTTTTCGATGACGAGTAAATTACACTTGTATGTTAATACAGGTTTGAAATAAACCAGAGCTCCCAAGCGCGGCCTTACCGTTTCATGCCGTCTCAGTTTCTCGAAGGTGCTCATAGGTGTCTGGTGATCCTGGCTTCCTGAATGAGTAGCGGGCGCTGTATCAGACCATCCGTAGGGCCCGCGAGGCCCTCTCCGTTGTCCTTTGAGTTGTTGCACTCGCCGTCGCGCCGAGCATTGTTAACATCGTCAACGAACATGAGGCTTCAGGAGATGACTTTATTTTGACTGGATGACACTAGGAACCCACTAGGGCCATAGCCGTACGTATGCAAGTGCCTCCTTGTTATGTACAACTATATTTTTTTTGCTTTCTCCTGGTTTCCTGACGTCACGGTCCCACACCATTGTCAACCTATGTAGTCAATATAAACGAGAGAATTGCACAAGGTGCAGCTGACAGCTGGGACCAAGCAGCTCGAGCACTATTTGTGTTTTTGAGGCGTGAGCACTGTAGAGTTTTTCTTGGCGATGATTTCGTTGTTGTTCAGAGGAGAGCAGGGTATTAACTGGGCGGGCTGTGGCCTGTCTAGCCCAGGCCAGATATCTAGCCCAGATACTAATTTTTTCAAGATGAAAATGGCTAGCCCAGCTATACGTCTTTTTGAGGAATACCCAGGCAAGGTCAACTTGTTATTCTCCGCCCCGCTGGGCTGCAAATCTTTCCTAGGAGGGATGCATTAGGCTTAACAGGAAAATGGGCTTTAAAAATAATAAATGGGATGTAATTATAAAAACTGGGCAGTAACTATAAAAAAATGCACCAACACGAAATCAGTTTATAAAATATTATTTATGGATTTTCAAAATCTTAAATTTTCATTATTGCGCACGCAATGTTTCGTTGGATTTTTACGTAATACAAATTTATATTTAATCTGACTAGAAATTTCAGGATAAAAATATTTCGGAGCCCGTCAAAATATGAGAAATTTTATTGAATTATGTCTTCAACGGTTGGTTGAAATTATTAATCATTGTCCTAGCTACAAAATGGGTTGTACTTTTAACAAATTGTAAATGGGCTGTTGTAAATTCCATTAGAATTCCAAAATCGGCTATACATTCTTACAAAACGCAAATGGGCTATAAGTTCTCTGCCACACACTTGTGGGCCTACTAAGTGACGCGTCCCCTAAAAAAAATAAGTTGACGCGTATGCAAGTCTTTGCCAACTTATTATAGTCAACACACGGTTCTAGCAGCAGTGGCCGTTGGATGTCTATCCAACGGATGCCGTGCTTCTTCTTCAATCTCGGATATTCTTAGCTTCGGCCGCCCAAAAAATGATTCCTCCCCCTGACATCTGGGGCGCACCGTTTCGGAGGCTGACCTATGGGCCTACTAAGTTGGAGCGTACCAAGGGCTTTGTCAACTTAGTCAATAATAAACGTTTCTAGCTTCAGTGACCGTACCATGTCCATCCAACGGCCATAGTGCTTCTTCAACCTCTGGTCTTCTTGCTCCAGCCGCCCAAAGCAGCGCCAGTCGTGCCGCCTGCTCCTGCCTCCCGTGGTCGGTTGTGCTGCCGCGGAGGCCTCACCGCCCCCATACTACTCCCACCGCTGGCCAGGCCATCCCTCCACTCACCCACACCCCCTGTTATTCTGCGGCGACGGCAGCCTCACACCGCAGCCGAACCAGTGAACCCTCGTACTCCTCTCCGTGCGGGCTTACACTGCTGTGTCTTCCCCGGCTCCGCGTCGTCCCCTTCCTAGGCCTCGTCGTCGTCCAGAGCACCGCCCTGGTGCTCTCGGCGCGGCGTGGTCAACATGGTCAACGATCGACTTCCATCGAAAGAGTATTGTACGTGGAGAGGCTGATAGCTAGGTCCAGGCGGCTGCAAGGAAGTGCCTCCTTATTACGCGCAAAATAATTATTCCTCCACCTTACAGCAGGGACCCACCGGACGGGCCACCTTATTTGCGAAAAAAACGTTTCCCCCCTGACTGCTTGGACCCACCGGACGGGCCAGCGTATTTCGCGAAAAAAAATGTTCCCCCTGCTGTCAGCTCAGACCCACCGGAAGTGCCTCCTTATTACGCACAAAAAATGAATACTCCCCCTACTAGCTGGGACCCACCATGGTAGGAGGCTGACTTGTGGGCCTACTAAGTTGACTAGGATAGGGGCCTTTGTCAACTTTAGTCAATATAAACGATTCTAGCTCCAGTGACCGTACAATGTCCATCCAACGGCCGTAGTGCTTCTTCAACCTCTGGTCTTCTTGCTCCAGCCGCCCAAAGCAGCGCGGGTCGTGCCGCATGCTCCTGCCTCCCGTGGTCGGCTGTGCTGCCGCGGAGGCCTCACCGCCCCCTACTATTCCCACCGCTGGACAGGCCCTGCGGCGACGGCAGCCTCACACCGCAGCCGAACCAGTGAACCCACGTACTCCTCTCCGCGCGGGCTTCCACTGCCGCGTCTTCCCCGGCTCCCCGTCGTCCCCTTCCTAAGCCTCATCGTCGTCCACCGCCTTGGTGCTCTCGGTGCGGCGTGGTCAACGTGGTCAAGGAACGACTTCCATCGGACGTGGACTGTACGTGGAGAGGCTGACAGCTGGGTCCACGGCCACAGCAAGAAAGTGCCTCCTTATTACGTGCAAAATAATTATTCCTCCACCTAACAGCGGGGACCCACCGAACGGGCCATCGTATTTCGTGAAAAAAACGTTTCCCCCTGACTGCTGGGACCCACCAGCTACACCTTCGCACGCAAGGAAGTGCGTCCGGGCAAAAAACCAAAACGATTCGCCCCCTGACTGTTGGGACCCACCAGCTACATCTTCGCACGCAAGGAAGTGCCTGACAGTCGGGACCCACCTGGTCGAAGCGTACGTAGCGTTGTCATTTTGGTCGCGAACGTGTACGTACATATATAGTGGTCGATGTAGAGGCGCGCACGTGTCCTAGTAGAGGCGCGCACGTAGCATGTACACGTGCGTACAACGGTCAGGGTGCAAGAAAGAAAATACGGCCACGTATGTGTACATACGGGCGGGGTCTCGAACGCCTACTCACGCATACGTACGGTGAGGGCGCGTGTACATGGCTGGGTCGGAATGGAGAAACAGCATCGTCGTCGTGTTCATGGGGAGGCAACAGAATGCGTCGTGTTCATGGGGAGGCAACGGAATGCTCATGTTCATGGGGAGGAAACGGAATGCGTCGTGTTCATCGGGAGGGCTTGGACGGAACAGGCGATGGAAACGAGGCCTGGCGTACTACAGAACGGAGGAAACGGCCTTGTGTTTGACCGGCCATGTTCGAAACGAGATCCTGTTCATCGGGAGGGGTGTGGCGTACCGCAAGACGGAGGAAACGGACCTCCTACGGTCAAAACGGGGGTCCTATTGATCGGGAGGGGTGTGGCGTACCGCAAAACGGAGGAAACGGACCTCCTATGGTCGAAACAGGGGTCCTGTTGATCGGGAGGGGTGTGGCGTACCGCAAAACAGAGGAAACGTACTTGTGTTGGAGCGCTACGGTCGAAACGGGGGTCCTGTTCATCGGGGGTGTGGCGTACCGCAAAACGGGACTCCACGGGATACTGTTCATCTCCACCGTCGACCTCCTCCAGCCTCCACGGGCTCCTGTTCATCCAGCCTCCACCGGCTACTGTTCAACCACCCCTCCACCATCTACTGTTCATCCAGCCCTCCACACCATGGGGTCCTATTCAACCACCCCTCCACGGGCACCCCTCCATCGTCTACTGTTCATCCAGCCCTCCACACCACGGGGTCCTGTTCAACCACCCCTCCATGGGCACCCCTCCACCGTCTACTGTTCATCCAGCCCTCCACACCACGGGGTCCTATTCATCCACCCCTCCACGGGCACCCATCCATCGTCTACTATTCATCCAGCCCTCCACCGTCTACTATTCATCCAGCCCTCCACCACACCACGGGGTCCTGTTCATCCAGAGGCAACACCACCGCTCACTGTTCATCCAAACACCCCCCCCCCACAACGCTCACTGTTCATCTCATCGATCGGCTTCAGTTAGCAGCAGTAGCGAAGGAATCGCTCGATCGGGTTCAGTTAACAGCCATCGATCGATCACTCGGGTTCAGTAACGCGTAGCCTGCAGTGCAATCGCTCGGGTTCAGTTAGAGCCCAATGCCTCGCTCGGGTTCAGTTAGAGCCAACGCCTCGCATACACGCGCGTACGTGTACGAGAGAAACGCGCATTGCTCGGCCCCCGACCTCCCACCGTAACCGGGAACTCCCCAAAATCCCCCCCCCCCCTCGCTTCTACCACGGTTTTTTCTGTCATGGACGACCCAAAGAATGTCATGCAGCTGCGTCTCCAGCCCGCCCAGGAAGAAAAGCCCATTTTCTGTCATGCTTTCTTGCCATAGAAGTAGGAGCCCACCACATCTATGATGATACTGGGTTTTGTCACAATTATCGTCATAGAAGTGTCATATGTATGACAGAAAAAAATTTCGTTCGGCCCAAAATGTCACGGATGTGTCTTTTTTTGTAGTGGCTTCGGCATCCGGAGAGTCGAGATCTGGTTCTTTTTGGTTAGGAACCTAGTCCAAAATTTCCTGGCTGACTCTCCAGGTTGTTGGACTATGTGGCTTAAATCATCGGTGTTTGGTGGCCGGACATATGTACCTTGGAAGTTGTCGAGGAAGGCTTCTTCCAAGTCCTCCCAGCTGCCGATAGAATTTTCAGGCAGGCTATTTAACCTGTGCCGAGCTGGCCCTTTGAGCTTTAGCGGGAGGTATTTGATAGCGTTGAGGTCATCTTCGCGGGCAATGTCGATATGGAGAATAAAATCCTCGATCCATACCGCGGGGTCGGTTGTTCCGTTGTATGATTCAATGTTAACGGGTTTGAACCCTTCGGGGAATTCGTGATCCATTACTTCATCGGTGAAGCAAAGGGGGGGTGTGGTGCCTCTATATCGGGTCGTGTCACGACGTAGCTCCGATGGAGTCCGTCTGTGGTTGTCGGCTCAGGTGTGACTAGGTTTGTCACGTCCGAATAGGTAGCCATCATCACGTGTCGAGGAACATCCTCGCGATCCGTAAATCGATCGGGTATGTCCTTCTTTATTATTCAGGTCATGTCGAAGGTCATATATATGGCCGTGAGCTGATTTACCTCTGACTTTGCGATGAGGCGGGGCAGGCTGGTGTTCAGCTTGTGTTGCAGCTTTGTCCCGTCCATGTGGTGGTCGGTCAGCCGCAGTGCACGATGGTGGTATGTGTTCCGGCGCCACGTCGTTGAACTGAGGTAGTAATTTGCGTTTCGGGTAGCTTTTGGCCGGGTGCTTGAGGCCGTATTCTTCGGCTGCTAGGACGTCAATCCATTTAGCGTTGAGCACATCCTGGTCAGCTTTAAGCTGCTGCTGCTTCTTTTTCAGGCTCCTTGAAGTGGCTATTAGATGGCACTTGAAGCTCTCCTGCTCAAGAGGTTCCTCGGGCATGATGAAATCCTCGGTGCCGAGGCTCGCCTCATCCTCGGAGAGCAGAAGATAATTACTGTCTTTTGAGTCCTCGTGCCTGGCCTGTCTACCAGGGCTAACCTACCCATCTTCCTGTTCATCATGTTTGGTAGCTGCGTTAATGGGGTATTCGTTGTCTTCGGCACCTTTCGGAGTGTTATCTTCACCGGTGCCGGTGTTGCTATCTTTACTGCGGCGTGACTTAGAGCGGCGCCGCTAATGCCGGCGTTTCGATTGTATCTCAGGAGGTTTATCCTCAACTGGGTCTTCTTTGTCATCGCCGCTATTCTCCTTTGGTGCATCCACCATGTACACATCGTACGAGGAAGTGGCCATCTAGCGTCCGGTGAACAGTGGGTCTTGGGCCTCTTCTTCTCCGGCATCGTCATCCATACCGCCGATGTCATCGGAGCCGTAATCGAGCATGTCGGTTAAGTCTTCGACAGTGGCTATAAAGTGGGTGGCGGGTGGGGAGCGAAATTCCCTATCATCAGCTTCTAGTTCGAACCGGATATAGTTTGGTTGTGGGTCCCCTGCCAAGGACAGGTTATTTAATGAGCTTAGCACATCGCCCAAGGGTGAGTGCTGGAAGATGTTTGCGGCACTGAACTCGAAGATCGATAAACGATCAAGTTCGGCATGTTCAGAACTTGCGCCCGGAGACGAGTCTGGGGTTCCGGTGACAATAATATTCTGTGAGTTTAAGTCCATGTGCGGCTCCAACGTCGGGGAATCTGTGGCCTCCGTGGTGGGGTTGAACCTCCAATCCTTGGATGCTGCAGTGCGCTCTGGATCTAAGGCCGGAGTGGTCACAGGAGCTATCTCCCTGATGTGGTCTGATGACAGATTTAGGTCATGTTCGTTAAGGTGGCTTGGAGCGGTCGCCGCTGTCTCAATCCGGCGAAGATCAAATCTCCACGGATGTCCGCGACGTAGTTCATACTCCCAAATCTGACATGATGGCCAGGGGCGTAGCTATCGATCTGCTCCAGGTGTCCAAACGATTTGGCATGCAATGCGAAGCCGCCGAACACGAAGATCTATCCGGGGAGGAAGGTTTCTCCTTGGACAGCGTCACTATCGATGATTGAACGGGCCATCGAACCTTTCGTTGACGGCATAGTGGAACTCTCAATGAAAGCACCAATGTCGGTGTCAAAACCGGCGGATCTCAGGTAGGGAGTCCCGAACTGTGCGTCTAAGGTCAATGGTAACAGGAGACAGGGGACATGATGTTTACCCAGGTTCGGGCCCTCTCTACAGAGGTAATACTATACGTCCTGCTTGATTGATATTGATGAATACGAGTATTACAAGAGTTGATCTACCTCGAGATCATAATGGCTAAACCCTAGAAGTATAGCATGGATGACTATGATAATGAGTCTCCCCCCTTTCCGGACTAAGTCCTCCGGTTTATATAGGCACTAGGAGGATCTAGGGTTACATGAGGTCGGTTACAATGGAAAGGAATCTACATATTCGGGTGCCAAGCTTGCCTTCCACTCCAAGGAGAGTCCCATCCGGACATGGGTGCAGTCTTCGGTCTTCACCTTCATGGCCCATCAGTTTGGCCCATGGCAAACAGGCCGGACGCCCGAGGACCCCTTAGTCCAGGACTCCCTCACCAGACGCAACCCGCCTTGAGGTAGGGCCTCGTGAGTCCTACGCTGGCTCACGAGTGCCCAGACACTCCTCGTCTGGCCCTACCGTGCAAGCGACGTGTCAGGGCGGGGCTGTACACGCCCCTAGGGATCTCCGCGGTAGGGAGTCCCCTCCCACGTGCCAATGGAAGCACCATGCTCCGCACTGGCAGTAGACACTGCCGAGGAGCGGCTATGCCCGTGCAAGTGCGGAAGCGCTATCCTCAGTGCTGGTGATAAACAACTGAGGGCGGCCTCACGGCCGCATCAACCTCAGGGAGCCTTCGAGCTCAGTGTCTGGCCTCATCGCAACACCTCCCCTCGAGAGAGTCGCACGAGGGGGCTAGGCACGGGGGCTGCGCTCAGGTACGCCCAAGCGTACGCCACCCTGTCAGGTCCCTCGGACCTGGTCGTCGTGCGCCCTCCCAAGCGAAGCTAAGGTACAAAGGTCGTTTGAACGTCAAGGGGGACTCGTGAGCATCGCGACTTAGGAGCCTAACTGACCACGTAGCGCCTCACTCCTTGGTCCGTCTTGGTGATCCGGAAGGCCCAATGGCAGCTGAGGTATGCACGGGGTCGGGCCCTGCCGACATAGGACACTAGGCCTACTCCCAGATCTCCTTTCTATAGGTTGTTTGCTTGTCAAGGGGGACTCCTGAGCATCGCGACTTAGGAGCCTAACTGATCACGTAGCCCCTCACTCCTTGGTCCGTCCTGGTGATCCGGACGGCCCAATGGCGGCTGAGGTATGAGCGGGCTCGGGCCTTGCTGACGTAGAACGTAAAGCAAATGGAAAGTAAATCGCGGAATTTCAAAGCAAATATTACAAGACATATTGTTCTCCTGAAACCAAACGCGAGTTTAACGCCTCCACGATGCATGGTGCATATTGCAGAAACTAAACAGGAAAGGAGCCGCCAGCAAGTCATCCCATCACCCCTGGACACCGCCGTCGCCTGTAAGGGATGCTTCTTCTTCAACGGCGTCGCCTTCAACTATACCACCAGCCGGAGTTGCAGGATCAGTAGCACCGCCGGTCGGGGGCGCGGGAGCGATGGCGCGGAACCTCTTCAACAAGGCCTCCACCTGACCCTTCACGGCCGCAACACCGGTCGCCCAATGCTCGTCGTCCACAGGCTCCAGCAGCTCGTCAAGGCGGGTGGCAGGATCGCGAAGATGGAGGTGGCTGAAGACGCCCGTCAGCGCGGCTGAGGAAAGAACGTGGGCTTCTTCCTCCGCCATGGGGCCGATACCGCTCACAACATCCTCCAGCGCACCGACCAGATAAGGAAGCAGCTGGGTGGGGCCCTCGTCGGCGGCGGCCAGCGGCTCCTCCAAGCCCTTCTCGTAGAGTGACCGCAGCGTCGTCCGGGACCTCTCCTCAAGGAGCTTGAAGGTTGCGCGGTCCTCAGCCAGGACCTTCGTGTGGCGTCAAGCTCGGCCTTCTCTACCTTCAGCTTCTGCTCCAGCTCCTCCAGCCGGCTGCACTCCGTGGCCTGTGCCTTCGCCAACTACTCCAGTTCGGTGTCGCGATCCTTGATGGCGTCCTCTCGGGCCTTCATCTTCTCCTCCTCCGCCTTGAGGCCTCAGGATTCTTTCGCGCGCTCCCTCCGCATGGTCTCCAGCTCAGCCTCCAGCGACCGGCAGCGGTCCTGGGCGGCCTCGGCGTCCTTCAGCGCCACCTCGTGGGCGGCCACAACTCGGGCGACGGCCTCCCTGTCCTTCTCGGAGTCGACAGCAGCTTGGCTCAGCGTTGCCTGGACAGACACACCGGAGTGAAGCCAGCTAGAGACCAGCTCCAGGCGCCCGGCCACTAGGCAACGATCGGTGCCTTGAAG